>NW_028319586.1:35000-90131 GCF_062004578.1 Staurois parvus | reverse complement strand
ATAAAATTGCCTGGATGGGTGGTTGTCAGTCTGGGGGAGTGGGTGTTCCTAGGCAGGCTGAATTTGCATGCCAAGTAACCCCCCCAATGTGATGCTGAGCCTCCATGATTGAAGGAACTGAAATCCAATTAGTGAAAGGGGTGGAAGGAAAGGGAATTTGTAATAACATTGAATTACAACATGGCTTGAGTAGCGATTGAATATAATATATTTTTTAACATGCTATCATTTTTTTCCACAAAAATTGAGTTACCCTTTAAATCCTCATTTACACGCGCTTCAAAAGGTGGCATTGGACGCCTTTTTAAAGCGCCAATCAAAGCCCCTGTCACTAAATAAAATGGTCACCTTACAGTCCTGTTCACACTGTTTGCTTTGCTTCAAAAATGATCCCCCATGTTTTGGTGCCTCAAAGCGTCTCCATAGAAGTCTGACAACGTCGCTAACAGCACCGGCAGCATTTGAGGGGCTTTTATTCCGAGTGGGGTTCACTTTGTTGAGATCCCAGGATGAAACCTATGGTGAGCAGCAATGAGATCAATATAGTGGGAGGTGGGCGGGGATTGGAGAGAGAGGAGGGTCAGCAGAGCTGGGGGTTACTACTGAGCGAAGGATACAAAAAGCTGGGGGTACTACATGGGGCATCATTGGGGCTTACTACTGAGCGGAGGATTAGAAACGGTAGGGGTGTTACTGACCGGGGGATCAGCAGGCTGGAAGATACTAAGTGGGGGTTCAACAGAGGTGGGGGAGTCACTACTGAGCGGGGGTTCATCAAAGTTGGGAGTACAACTGCGTATGGCATCGTTGGAGCTGAATGTTACTACTGATTGTGGGGTTCAGCAGAGCTGGGAGAACTATTGAGTGAGGGATATGCAAACCTGGGGGAACTCATGCGTGGGACATCACTGGAGCTGGGGGTACTACTAAGTAAGAGCAGTATTGGAGCTTGGTGGCTACTACTCAGTGAGGGATCAGCAGAGCTGGGGATTACTACTGAGTGGGGGATCAGCAGAGCTGGGGATTACTACTGAGTGGGGGATCAGCAGAGCTGGGGATTACTACTGAGTGGGGGATCAGAAGAGCTGGGGATTGCTACTGAGTGGGGGATCAGCAGAGCTGGGGATTGCTACTGAGTGGGGGATCAGCAGAGCTGGGGATTGCTACTGAGTGGGGGATCAGCAGAGCTGGGGATTGCTACTGAGTGGGGGATCAGCAGAGCTGGGGATTGCTACTGAGTGGGGGATCAGCAGAGCTGGGGATTGCTACTGAGTGGGGGATCAGCAGAGCTGGGGATTGCTACTGAGTGGGGGATCAGCAGAGCTGGGGATTGCTACTGAGTGGGGGATCAGCAGAGCTGGGGATTGCTACTGAGTGGGGGATCAGAAGAGCTGGGGATTGCTACTGAGTGGGGGATCAGCAGAGCTGGGGATTGCTACTGAGTGGGGGATCAGCAGAGCTGGGGATTGCTACTGAGTGGGGGATCAGAAGAGCTGAAGATTGCTACTGAGTGGGGGATCAGAAGAGCTGGGGATTGCTACTGAGTGGGGGATCAGCAGAGCTGGGGATTGCTACTGAGTGGGGGATCAGCAGAGCTGGGGATTGCTACTGAGTGGGGGATCAGCAGAGCTGGGGATTGCTGCTGAGTGGGGGATCAGCAGAGCTGGGGATTGCTACTGAGTGGGGGATCATCAGAGCTGGGTATTGCTAAAGAGTGGGGGATCAGAAGAGCTGAGGATTACTACTGAGTGGTGTGACGATCGCGGCGTCAGACCCCAGCCCTTCTTACCAACTCGTGACCGAAGGACTAGCCAATCTAAAACCGCACTGTCAAGTGCGTAACAATGCCACGCCCAGCTGCACCCTGCACACATATTTTCCAGCTACTGGACCACAATCTGTGTATCTGCAGCCTGAGAGCGTTTGTTACTGGGTCAAGTTAATTAAGCAATTAACCCCTCACACTGCCACCACCTCCTTTTTGTACAGGGAAAGAGGAAACTTGGCAATATCAGCAATAGCATCTATGATGTTGGAATAAGCGTCTGTATACTATTGTCACCGCAGACACATGTATGCAGACGTTTAAAACACACAGTAGCGCTCTTCAGAGACAGGGATTCTTAGTTTGCATTAAAGAGCTTTAGAAACAGTTCAACACTTTTCAGAAAATAAGATTTATTACTAAAAAGGTCAAAATGGTGCAATAAAGTATTTACAGAAAAAGATGTAGCCAATATAAATATATATATATTATATATATATATATATATATACACACACACAGCGAGCAATAACACAGCAAAGAGATAACAGACGTTTACAGAGGTAGAGTACTTGCCGTCCGCCTTGGTTTAAGCAGCTTTAAAGTGTCAGAGCAAAAGGGCGCCTTATCTCCCGAGTTTGGTTCATGGTGTTAAAAGGGAGAATTCTTCAACTCACTCAACTCCCTGCTCCAAGCATAACAGCCTTTTTCTAGGAACTCAGCAGGGTGTCTCCTTGAAGCAGAGAACCAATCGCCTCATTTGGGGAGGGTGTTGTAGGCGGCAACCCAAGCTAGAACCAAAATCCCTCCCAGTTTATTTCATGATCAATAACCTACCCTAGGTGCATGTAGCAGCCTAGCCCCTAGTAGATTAATAGGCAGAATCATTTGCTGAACGTCTAGATATGAAACATGGCATAGTTCCCTATTTCAGCTAGAACTATATGGCTTTCTGCTCTCCTGTAGACTTCAACTAGGGGGTGTAAGATATCAGGTGACTTGTATTAAAGTGACCAATCTGAATATATGCCTGGTTTCTTTGTAAATCTTTCATATCTCCAGATATAAAATTATATGGAAAAGTGGATTTTTAAATGTGAGTCTGTTTTACGGCTTATCTGGAATGCGTTTGAAGCCCATTGAAGGACTGGTTCATGGCTTTACGATCCTTTCCAAGCAGGAGTCTCACAGACATATGGGGGCCAGGCTAATTGGGGTTTATAACCATGAAGCTCTCCCACTGTGCCTGATGCCTGTAATCTCTGGCATCATACAGACCACATCACTCAACAGAGAGGGAGGGGGGTATTGGAGGGAGAAAGATACAAGATGGAGGATCCTTAGCAAGATGGATGACTGCGTCCATCTCCGTATGCACAATTGCTACAAGTGGAGGATCAGCAGAGCTGGGGATTACTATTGAGTGGGGGATCAGCAAAGGTGGGGATTACTACTGAGTGGGGGATCAGAAGAGCTGGGGATTACTACTGAGTGGGGGATCAGAAGAGCTGGGGATTACTACTGAGTGGGGGATCAGCAGAGCTGGGGATTACTACCGAGCGGGGGATCAGAAGAGCTGGGGATTACTACTGAGTGGAGGATCAGGAGAGCTGGGGATTACTACTGAGTGGGGGATCAGCAGAGCTGGGGATTACTACTGAGTGGGGATCAGAAGAGCTGGGGATTACTACTGAGTGGGGGATCAGAAGAGCTGGAATTACTACTGAATGGGGGGATCAGAAGAGTTTGGGGTTACTGAGTGGGGGATCAGAAGAGCTGGGGATTACTACTGAGTGGGGGATCAGAAGAGCTGGGGATTACTACTGAGTGGGGGATCAGAAGAGCTGGGGATTACTACTGAGTGGGGGATCAGAAGAGCTGGGGATTACTACTGAGTGGATGATCAGAAGAGCTGGGGGTACTACTGAGTGGGGGATCAGAAGAGCTGGGGGTACTACTGAGCGGGGGATCAACAGAGCTGGGATTACTAATGAGTGGGGGGATCAGAAGAACTGGGGTTACTACTGAGTGGGGGAATCAGAAAAGTTGGGAATACTACTGAGTGTGGGATCAACAGAGCTGGGATTACTACTGAGTGGGGGGTCAGAAGAGCTGGAGATTACTATTGAGTGGGGGGGGGGGGAATCCGAAGAGCTGGGGGGTACTACTGAATTGAGGATGAGAAGTTTTAGATTACTACTGAGTGGGGGGATCAGAAGAGTTGGGATTACTTCTGAGTGGGGGGATCACTGGAGCTGGAGGTGACTACAGAGCTGAGGATCAGCGGAAGGAGGGTATTATGAGCTAGGAATCTGCTAAGGGAGGGTATTCCAACCCACGCCCATGCGCAGGAGTGACATCATCACCGCCCGGCCAATGAGAGCGGCCGACTTCCTATAACAAGGTGACCACTCTGTTGATTCTGCAGTAGAAGCGCTCCGCGGTGTTGTCACCCTGTAGACTCGGATGGATATTTATGGGTAGCTGAAGGGAAGATCCCAAAACCTACCAGCAGGAAAAGCTGTTTATTGCAGGAGAGACGCGTCATAAAATAAACCTTCCTCCCCGCGCGCTGACATGGCCGCCTCAGTCGCTGCGTGCCGCCGGGAGGACTGACTCCAGAGTCGCCACATCCTGGGCAGCCAATCACGGTGCTTACGGACCACCATCCAGGAAGAAGCTGAGGAGACGATGCCGGCGAGGGACCCCACAAATGTCAGACCGGGGAGGAAGCGGGTAAGTATTGTGACTTGTGTCGCTCTTTAGGTCAAACTTCATCTGTTATTTTGAAAGCAAAACTGCAAAAAAACACGTCGAATGGAACAAATAATAAAAATAATACATAATAATAAAAGATAAAATAAGTAAATTGGATTTTCCTTCCCCGCAGTACTTTTATTTTGCCACTAGATGTCCTCAGTCTGATGACCAACATCCTTTAACCCACTTCCTCTGATCCCAGGTTATCTTGGACCTTCCTCCCAGCCTGTGATTGGACAGTGAGGCTCGGTTCACCCATACGCGGTGCGGGAAATGTAGCGATCCCTGAGCGTTTCCCGCACCTCATCCGTTCTGTGATCTGTTTGATTGCAGATTAAACAAAAAGCAATTGAAATGGTGAATGCAGAGAAGTTATTGTGCCATTCGGTGTGTGGGTGTCGCTACATACAGTCCATGTGCTCCACACGCTTCATACGTGCCACGTGCTCCATTCACTCCATACGATCCATACGTTCCATACACTCCATGTGCTCCACACGCTTCATACACGCCACGTGCTCCATTCACTCCATACGATCCATATACTCCATGTGCTCCACATGCTTCATATGCTCCATACGTTCCGTACGCTCCATAGATTCCATGCGTTCCATGTGCTCCACACACTTCATACGTTCCAGGTGCTCCATGCACTCTATATGCTTTATAGACTCCATGCACTCCACATGCTCCATTCACTCCATTTGATCCATACGCTCCATGTGCTCCACATGCTTCATATGCTCCATACGTTCCGTACGCTCCATAGATTCCATACACTCCATAGACTCCATATGCAGCATAGACTCCATACACTCCATAGACCTCCATAGACTCCATACGCTCCATAGACTCCATACGCTCCTTAGACCTCCATAGACTCCATATGCTGCATAGACTCCATACTCTCCATAGACTCCATGCGCTCCATAGACTCCATACGCTCCATAGACTCCATACGCTCCATAGACTCCATGCGCTCCATAGACTCCATACGCTCCATAGACTCCATACGCTCCATACTCTCCATAGACTCCATACTCTCCATAGACTCCATACGTTCCATAGACTCTATACTCTCCATAGACTCCATGCACTCCACACTCTCCATAGACTCCATACGCTCCATAGACTCCATACGCTCCATACTCTCCATAGACTCCATACTCTCCATAGACTCCATACGTTCCATAGACTCTATACTCTCCATAGACTCCATGCACTCCACACTCTCCATAGACTCTATACGTTCCATAGACTCCATACGTTCCATAGACTCCATACACTCCATAGACTCCATACGTTCCATAGACTCCATACGCTCCATAGACTCCATACACTCCATACTCTCCATAGACTCCATACCTTCCATAGACTCTATACTCTCCATAGACTCCATGCACTCCACACTCTCCATAGACTCCATACGTTCCATAGACTCCATACGTTCCATAGACTCCATAGACTCCATATGCTCCATAGACTCCATACACTCCATAGACTCCATACATTGCATAGACTCCATACTCTCCATAGACTCCATACGTTCCATAGACTCCATACGTTCCATAGACTCCATACGTTCCATAGACTCCATATGTTCCATAGACTCCATACACTCCATAGACTCCATACATTGCATAGACTCCATACTCTCCATAGACTCCATACGTTCCATAGACTCCATAGACTCCATACGTTCCATAGACTCCATAGACTCCATACGCTCCATAGACTCCATGCGCTCCATAGACTCCATACGCTCCATAGACTCCATACGCTCCATACTCTCCATAGACTCCATACGTTCCATAGACTCCATACGTTCCATAGACTCCATACGCTCCATAGACTCCATAGACTCCATACGTTCCATAGACTCCATAGACTCCATACGCTCCATAGACTCCATGCGCTCCATAGACTCCATACGCTCCATAGACTCCATACGCTCCATACTCTCCATAGACTCCATACGTTCCATAGACTCCATACGTTCCATAGACTCCATACGCTCCATAGACTCCATACGTTCCATAGACTCCATACGCTCCATAGACTCCATACACTCCATACTCTCCATAGACTCCATACGTTCCATAGACTCTATACTCTCCATAGACTCCATGCACTCCACACTCTCCATAGACTCCATACGTTCCATAGACTCCATACGTTCCATAGACTCCATAGACTCCATATGCTCCATAGACTCCATACGTTCCATAGACTCCATATGTTCCATAGACTCCATACAATCCATAGACTCCATACATTGCATAGACTCCATACTCTCCATAGACTCCATACGTTCCATAGACTCCATAGACTCCATACGTTCCATAGACTCCATACGCTCCATACGTTCCATAGACTCCATACTTTCCATACACTCCATACTCTCCATAGACTTCTTACGCTCCATACACTCTATACGCTCCATAGACTCCATACGTTCCATAGACTCCATAGACTCCATGCGCGCCATACACTCCATACTCTCCATAGACTCCTTACGCTCCATAGATTCCATACGTTCCATAGACTCCATACGCTCCATAGATTCCATACGTTCCATAGACTCCATACTTTCCATAGGCTCCATAGACTCCATACGTTCCATAGACTCCTTACACTCCATAGATTCCATACGTTCCATAGACTCCATACACTCCATACGTTCCATAGACTCCATACATTCCATAGACTCCATACACTCCATAGACTCAATACGTTCCATAAACTCCATACACTCCATAGACTCCATACGCTCCATAGATTCCATACGTTCCATAGACTCCATACACTCCATACGCTCCATACTCTCCATAGACTCCTTACGCTCCATTCGTTCCATAGACTCCATAGACTCCATACATTCCATAGACTCCATACACTCCATAGACTCAATACGTTCCATAGACTCCATACACTCCATACGTTCCATAGACTCCATACACTCCATACGTTCCATAGACTCCATACATTCCATAGACTCCATACACTCCATAGACTCAATACGTTACATAAACTCCATACACTCCATAGACTCCATACGCTCCATAGATTCCATACGTTCCATAGACTCCATACACTCCATATGGTCCATACTCTCCATAGACTCCTTACGCTCCATACGTTCCATAGACTCCATACACTCCATAGACTCCATACATTCCATAGACTCCATAGACTCAATACGTTCCATAGACTCCATACACTCCATACGTTCCATAGACTCCATACATTCCATAGACTCCATACACTCCATAGACTCCATACGTTCCATAGACTCCATACGCTCCATAGATTCCATACGTTCCATAGACTCCATACACTCCATAGAATAAATGAAAAGTGAATGTATAATTGATTGCAGCAGATGATGGAAGTCTCCGGTAAGGTCAGCGATGGGCACTAGGTGGAGGCATTGCTCTGGAAATCCATGCGTGGATGTCCTTGGCGCGGATTGTTGGTTCAGGTGGTTGGTTGTACAATCGGGCGCGCTCAGTAGCTGCAGTTTATTGTCACATAATATATGTACTTAAGGAAGATATATTGTAAGCCTGAGATTCTTGGAAGGTTGTCATCCAGATAAACACCAGTGTGGCTCCATGAGAAGTGTCAGTCGGCTCCAGGAGGGCAGGATTTATTGTGGACACGCTGAAAAACCTCATCTACCTCTCTGAGCAGACGGCAGCATGCGACTCGATGCGACTGTATGTGCAGTCACAGCAAATCTCCTACATCCATCACTGGAAAGAGAGCAGTTATCATATAGACCAGGGGTGCTCAACCTGGGGCCCTCGGAGCTCTCTGATGTGACCCTTGGGGCCCTTTAATGTGGCCCTCAGAGCCCTGTGATGTGGCCCTTGGAGCACTCGGATGTGACCCTCGGGGCCTTTGATATGGCCCTCGGAGTTCTGTGATGTGGCCCTTTGGGCCCTGAGATGTGGCCCTCGGAGCTCTCTGATGTTGCCCTTGGAGCCCTGTGATTTGGCCCTCAGAGCCCTGTGATTTGGCCTTCAGAGCTCCCTGATGTGGCCCTTGGAGCTCTCTGATGTGGCCCTCAGAGCCCTGTGATGTGGTCCTCGGAGCCCACTGATGTGGCCCTCAGAGCCCTGTGTTGTGGCCCTCAAAGCCCTCTGAAGTGGCCCTCAGAGCCCTGTGATATGGTCTTGGGGCCCTCTGCTGTGGCCCTCAGAGCTCTCTGATGTGACCCTCAGAGCCCTCAGATGTGGCTCCTGGAGCCTTGTGATATTGTCTTGGGGCCCTCTGATGTGGCCCTTGGAGCTCTCTGATGTGGCCTTCGGAGCTCTGTGACATAATCTTGGGGCCCTGTGATGTGACCCTCATAGCTCTCTGATGTGGTCCTTGGAGCTCTCTGATGTGACCCTTGGGGCCTTTGATATGGCTCTCGAAGTCCCGTGATGTGGCCCTCTGGGCCCTGTGATGTGACCCTCATAGCTCTCTGATGTGGCCCTCGGAGCTCTCTGATGTGGCCTGCAACCACAGACTAGGGAGGCACATGCCTGGGTCAGAAACCCGTTGACTCTGATCTGAGCTTGCCGATCCGCCATCCAAGAACATCCGAGTGCATGGAGCCGGAAGCGGAAGGAGCCGGAGCCGCATAATCCATTCCTTCCTCTGTAGAACCGGCTCCTGTCCCAGGCGGCGTGATACCAAGTGTGTAAAACCCCACAGCTGAGACGTGCTTTTACCACACCACCCCCAACCACTGGTTTAGAGGTCGCAATGATGACCCCACCCTAGGGTCTGCATCCCTTTAGACATGATTTCCCTTTGGGGAATTTTTGTTGCAGGGGATGCCCAAAATCTGACTTGTATCTTAGTGCAGACTCCTGGGAAAATCAGTGAGCCAATCACACAGCAGGAAATGACATTTCAGGGGGGGGGGGTCATTCCTATACTGTGTGCAGAACGCCTCCAGGCAGCCATATTGTATTTTACAGAACATTCATATTGAAAAGGAAACATTCGGTTACAATGAGATCCGTGTAGCGATCGAACGTTTATATTATTGATTGTTTCGTCGTTCTGCGTTCTCCTTTATATAGTCCCTGCGTTGGTTAACCCTTCACCGGCTATACTATGCTCTCACCTGTATAATAGACCTCACAAGTCGGACCAATGCGCTGGCCCCTCGTAGTGGGGCCCCCTCTGCCACACATGTCATGGCTTCCTCCAATCCACTGGTGCTTCTCAATCCTTGGGTGGATATTGGTAATACACTCGGAAAAAAGATGGATATATATTGCTGACCGGATAAAAAACACCATTTATTACGTAGAGATAGAATACACTCAACTTTATGGGTGCACAGATCAGGCGAACACAATATACCGGCATGTGATGTCCAAACCAACCAACAAAATGGCCGAGCGCATCCTTCCAGTTTGTGCAGCTTGATGTCGCCGGCTGCATCCAACGCATTTCGTCATTTGATCATGTGACTTCATCAGCGGATGAAGATAATCTGCATCTTTTTAATGTTACTGAAGAATGCACAAATGAAAACAAACATTTGTCTCCTAGAATGTAAGCTCCAAGGATCAGCCCCTCCCTCTTAGATTGTAAGCTCCCAGGATCAGCCCCTCCCTCTTAGAATGTAAGCTCCAAGGATCAGCCCCTCCCTCTTAGACTGTAAGTTCCCAGGATCAGGCCCTCCCTCTTAGACTGTAAGCTCCAAGGATCAGCCCCTCCCTCTTAGATTGTAAGCTCCAAGGATCAGCCCCTCCCTCTTAGATTGTAAGCTCCCAGGATCAGGCCCTCCCTCTTAGATTGTAAGCTCCCAGGATCAGCCCCTCCCTCTTAGACTGTAAGCTCCCATGACCAGGCCCCTCCCTCTTAGATTGTAAGCTCCCAGGATCAGTCCCTCCCTCTTAGATTGTAAGCTCCCAGGATCAGTCCCTCCCTCTTAGATTGTAAGCTCCCAGGATCAGGCCCCTCCCTCTTAGATTGTAAGCTCCCAGGATCAGCCCCTCCCTTTTAGACTGTAAGCTCCCATGACCAGGCCCCTCCCTCTTAGATTGTAAGCTCCCAGGATCAGCCCCTCCCTCTTAGATTGTAAACTCCCAGGATCAGCCCCTCCCTCTTAGATTGTAAGCTCCCAGGATCAGCCCCTCCCTCTTAGACTGTAAACTCCCAGGATCAGCCCCTCCCTCTTAGATTGTAAACTCCCAGGATCAGCCCCTCCCTCTTAGATTGTAAGCTCCCAGGATCAGCCCCTCCCTCTTAGATTGTAAGCTCCCAGGATCAGCCCCTCCCTCTTAGATTGTAAGCTCCCAGGATCAGCCCCTCCCTCTTAGATTGTAAGCTCCCAGGATCAGCCCCTCCCTCTTAGATTGTAATCTCCCAGGATCAGCCCCTCCCTCTTAGACTGTAAACTCCCAGGATCAGCCCCTCCCTCTTAGATTGTAAACTCCCAGGATCAGCCCCTCCCTCTTAGACTGTAAACTCCCAGGATCAGTCCCTCCCTCTTAGATTGTAAGCTCCCAGGATCAGGCCCCTCCCTCTTAGATTGTAAACTCCCAGGATCAGCCCCTCCCTCTTAGATTGTAAACTCCCAGGATCAGGCCCCTCCCTCTTAGATTGTCAGCTCCCAAGATCAGGGCCCTCCCTCTTAGATTGTCAGCTCCCAAGATCAGGGCCCTCCTAACCCTCTTGTATTGATCTGTATTGTCTCCCATTATATTGTACAGCGCTGAGCACACTGTTGGCGCCATAAATCCTGTATAATAATAATAATTATGAAATTAAAAGAAAAGTAAAAATGTTCCATTGTGGTTCCCCCAGACTCATCATGAGCTCATTTCCGGCTTCATTCACATGGCGATTGGGGCGGAGCGAATTGTAGTGGCAGTTCCTTCTGCTGCTCTCAGTGGCCCTCAGCAGGTAGGTGCAGCCGCCGGTCGTTCACAATGACAGTTCACCGGCCGCCGTACCTATTCACCAGTCTCTGCACAGTCGGCGATTACATGCGGTGTCCACTTTGTGTGCGGCCGGCAGCGATCGTCGCAGGTAATTGCTGGCTGTGCAGAGAACACCGACCCGCAAAAAAAAAAATCAGAAATTTTTTTATAGAAAAAAAATGGCAGTTGGTGTTTATACACAGTGCTTTAGCAAACAAAGGGGTGTAGTTAGATAAAAATTTGCATAGCAATTGACCTAGTGACAATGCACATGTGTGAATGGGGGAGGGGGGACGGTGTTATGCTATCATGCTATCACCAGATGGCGCTAAGTGTGAAAAGAAAATTCCTATATATAGTGCCATCTAGTGACCAAATGCAGTATTTTCCTCTCTAAATCAATGAAAAACATTCGACCAGCTCAAGAAATGGCCTGATAACATTTTTTTTGCCCAGTTCACACAGAAAACATGTATGTGCGCTTTCAGGGGGCAAGATTTTCATAAACACACCCCGGAGTGTCGCCCAGTATTGAGACTTTGCCTTTGTATGGGAGATTCTTGTAATAAAGACCTTGTGCAGGGGGGCTGGTCTTGCCTCCCTATAGGTTTCTGTAGTTGGTGGAGCCTGCTGGGCCCCTCCCACAACTCTGCTCTCTCTCTTTGTGCGGGGGGACTGGTCTTGTCTCCTCCCTTTCCTATAGGTTTCTGTAGTAGGTGGAGCCTGCTGGGCCCCTCCTATAGCTCTGCTCCCTCAACTTGTGCTGGGTGACTGGTCTTGTCTCCGCCCCTCCTGTAGTTTTCTGTAGTAGGTGGAGCCTGCTGGGCCCCTCCCACATCTCTGCTCCCTCTCTTTGTGCAGGGGGACTGGTCTTGTCTCCGCACCTACTGTCATTTTTTGCAGTGGGTGGAGCCTGCTGGGCCCCTCCCACAGCTCTGCTCTCTCTCTCTTTCTCCTTGTGCAGGGGGACTGGTCTTGTCTCCACCCCCTCCTGTAGTTTTCTGTAGTAGGTGGAGCCTGCTGGGTCCCTCCCACAGCTCTGCTCCCTCTCTTTGTGCAGGGGGGCTGGTCTTGCCTCCCTATAGGTTTCTGTAGTGGGTGGAGCCTGCTGGGCCCCTCCCACAACTCTGCTCTCTCTCTTTGTGCGGGGGACTGGTCTTGTCTCCTCCCCTTCCTATAGGTTTCTGTAGTAGGTGGAGCCTGCTGGGCCCCTACTATAGCTCTGCTCCCTCTACTTGTGCTGGGTGACTGGTCTTGTCTCCGCCCCCTCCTGTAGTTTTCTGTAGTGGGTGGAGCCTGCTGGGCCCCTCCCACATCTCTGCTCCCTCTCTTTGTGCAGGGAGACTGGTCTTGTTTTCCGCACTTACTGTCATTTTTTGCAGTGGGTGGAGCCTGCTGGGCCCCTCCCACAGCTCTGCATTCTCTCTCTCCTTGTGCAGGGGGACCAATCTTGTCTCCACCCCCTTCTGTAGCTTTCTGCAAGCAGCCTGTAGTGGGTGGAGTCTGCTTAACCCCTCCCACAGCTTTTTTCTGTGCACAGCACAATGATGATGTCACTGCTACTTAACAAGGTAATATCTGGGTTTGCAAAGACATCTGGTGCCCACAACTGATTTATATCCTCTGTGGCTGTCAAGAAATATATATAAATGGAAGCGGAGTTCAGCTTTAATAGAAGGCCACCTTCCAGCCTATCACTGGGGCTTGTCTGGGTATCTCCTCCATGTTACATAAACATGAGATAGGGGAAGGTCAACGGGGAGTGATAATCTGCGATCAGGGAGTGATAATCTGCAATCAGGGAGTGATAATCTGCGATCAGGGAGTGATAATCTGTGATCAGGGAGTGATAATCTGCGATCAGGGAGTGATAATCTGCGATCAAGGAGTGATAATCTGCGATCAGGGAGTGATAATCTGCGATCAGGGAGTGATAATCTGCGATCAGGGAGTGATAATCTGCAGGAAGGAAGGAGCTCTCCCCTGTCCAGATAGGAGGTGATAATCAGACACTTTCATTGGCCTGATAAGCCGTCTCTGAACACAGGCAGTACTATCAGCCAATGGGAACCTCTAGGGGAACAATCATAACCCCGGGGTGGTGGCTATGCTGCGTTCAAAACACGCTTCAATGTGCGCTCATTCCTTTCATAGGCTGCCCCCAGTCTTGCCCAAAAATCCCCCCCCAGCATTTATGTCCAATAACGCTCCACGTCACCCAGAAAATTGCAAATTAAGTAGAACAAGAACCGTCCTGATTGCATGAAAACGGAAAGTGTTTAGGTGTGAAATCTACCAAATCTGTCTGGTAATACAGTCATGGCCAGGAATACCCCCCCCCCCTCCCCGCACGTTTCCCGACTTCCTGACACCGGGCCCTACGTTGCCCCCCAGAATTCTTTGGTGGTCTTCAGATTTCATAATACAATGTACACGGCCAAGACATCCAGAGCCTGAAGCAGCAAAGCCACCGCAAACCATCAGTGACCCCCCACCATGTGTGACTGGAGGGACTGTGACCCCCCACCATGTGTGACTGGAGGGACTGTGACCCCCCCACCATGTGTGACTGGAGGGACTGTGACCCCCCACCATGTGTGACTGGAGGGACTGTGACCCCCCCACCATGTGTGACTGGAGGGACTGTGACCCCCCACCATGTGTGACTGGATGGACTGTGACCCCCCCACCACGTGTGACTGGAGGGACTGTGACCCCCCACCACGTGTGACTGGAGGGACTGTGACCCCCCACCACGTGTGACTGGAGGGACTGTGACCCCCCCACCACGTGTGACTGGAGGGACTGTGACCCCCCACCATGTGTGACTGGAGGGACTGCGACCCCCCACCATGTGTGACTGGAGGGACTGTGACCCCCCACCATGTGTGACTGGAGGGACTGTGACCCCCCACCATGTGTGACTGGAGGGACTGTGACCCCCACCATGTGTGACTGGAGGGACTGTGACCCCCCCACCATGTGTGACTGGAGGGACTGTGACCCCCCACCATGTGTGACTGGAGGGACTGTGACCCCCCACCATGTGTGACTGGATGGACTGTGACCCCCCCACCACGTGTGACTGGAGGGACTGTGACCCCCCACCACGTGTGACTGGAGGGACTGTGACCCCCCACCACGTGTGACTGGAGGGACTGTGACCCCCCACCACGTGTGACTGGATGGACTGTGATCCCCCACCATGTGTGACTGGAGGGACTGCGACCCCCCACCATGTGTGACTGGAGGGACTGTGACCCCCCACCATGTGTGACTGGAGGGACTGTGACCGCCCACCATGTGTGACTGGAGGGACTGTGACCCCCCACCATGTGTGACTGGAGGGACTGGATTCTTTTCTGTAAAGGTTTCATTGCTTTTTCTGATAACAGTAGAATGATGGATTTACCAAAAATCTGTCATTGTGTTCCGTCCCCAACACATTCTGCCAGAAGGATTTTGGCTCCTCAGGTAAGTTTTGGCAAATTCCAATCTGGCTTCCAATATGTTTCTGTGTCAGCGGTGGGGTCCTCCTGGGTCTTCTCCCATATTTCTGTGCCAGTGGTGGGGTCCCCCTGGGTCTCCTCCCATATTTCTGTGTCAGCAGTGGGGTCCTTCTGGGTCTCCCCCCATATTTCTGTGTCAGCGGTGGGGTCCTCCTGGGTCTCCTACCATATTTCTGTGTCAGCAGTGGGGTCCTTCTGGGTCTCCCCCCATATTTCTGTGTCAGCGGTGGGGTCCTCCTGGGTCTCCTCCCATATTTCTGTGTCAGCAGTGGGGTCCTCCTGGGTCTCCTCCCATATTTCTGTGTCAGCAGTGGGGTCCTCCTGGGTCTCCTACCATATTTCTGTGTCAGCGGTGGGGTCCTCCTGGGTCTCCTCCCATATTTCTGTGTCAGCAGTGGGGTCCTCCTGGGTCTCCTCCCATATTTCTGTGTCAGCAGTGGGGTCCTCCTGGGTCTCCTCCCATATTTCTGTGTCAGCGGTGGGGTCCTCCTGGTTCTCCTCCCATATTTCTGTGTCAGCAGTGGGGTCCTCCTGGGTCTCCCACCATATTTCTGTGTCAGCAGTGGGGTCCTCCTGGGTCTCCTACCATATTTCTGTGTCAGCAGTGGGGTCCTCCTGGGTCTCCTACCATATTTCTGTGTCAGCAGTGGGGTCCTCCTGGGTCTCCCACCATATTTCTGTGTCAGCAGTGGGGTCCTCCTGGGTCTCCCACCATATTTCTGTGTCAGCAGTGGGGTCCTCCTGGGTCTCCTACCATATTTCTCTGTCAGCAGTGGGGTCCTCCTGGGTCTCCTCCTATAGCACCCCTTTTCAGTCAGATGGCGACATATAGTTGGAGTGGACACAGTTGTCCCCGGTGCCTGAAGGTCGGCTGGAATTTGCCTGGAAGTTGATGGAGGTTCTTCAGCCACCATTCCAACAATCCTTCATTGCAATCTTTGATCAATTGTTCTCTTTCGTCCACATCCCGGGAGATTAGTTACAGTGCCATGGGCTGGAAACGTCTTGACAATGTTGCGCACAGTGGACACAGGAACATTAGGATCTCTGGAGATGGACTTGTCACCTTGAGGTTGTCCATGCGTCTCCACAGTTTTTGTTCCCCAATCCTCAGACAATTCTTTGCGGCTCTTTCTCTCCTCCATACTCCATGCGGCCCACAGAGACACCCAACAGAAAGGTGGAGGCCATTTGTCACCATTGTCCCCGGTTGTCGGTGGGATTTCTATGTTGTCAGCGCCTGGTCATGGAATATGGGGGGGGGGGGGGGAGTCTAATGACAAATTACAGGAGAGTCACAGACGAGGAATGCAATTATTTCTTAGTTTTCAGAAGGTGCCAATAATTTTGTCCATTCTGATGGTTTTGCGTGGAATGGGTCAGATTTGACTTTTTGTTTCAAAGATACAAACCAAAGAAAGGAACATGAGAACGCCGAAACATTTGTCATCACAGCGATTTTCTGGGTGACACTCATGTTCATGCAATCAGCCGGTCCTCGTACTACATAGCTGAAGGGAGATCTACAGGAAATTGAACAAGAACATTGTATAGTGTGTGTCCAGCACCTCGCACAACAACGGATCACGATGGTATTTTGTTTTCTTGTTCGGGTCGGCTGTCGGCTTTCATTGTTATGTTGGATCTACTCTACATTGTTTTTTTTGGGGGGGGGGGGGGGGATGAATAAAGGACTTGTAAAAATCAGGCTCTGTGTTTTACTCTCTTTTAACACAATACACTGTGTACCCCATACTCATCCACATGGGGGGCAGGGGCGGGATCTGAGGGCTCCCTTGTTAAAGGGGAACTTCCAGACTCTGATCAGTCCCCCACCTTCAGACCCCCACAACCACCGCCCAGGGTTGTGGGGAAGAGGCCCTTGCCCTCATCAACATGGAGACAAAGTGCTTTAGGGGGGATCCCCCCCCTACCCCATGTTGAGGACATGTGGCCTGGTATGGTTCAGAAGGGGGGACACTTACTGATCCCCCTTTCCTAGTCTGCATGCTCAGGTGAGGATTTTGGAGAGACCCCCATACCATTTTTAAAAAATCATTGGCATGGGGTTCCCTTTTAAATCCGTATCAGACCTGAATAGCCTGGTAGGGATTGGGGGGGAGGGGGGAGACCCCCACACTGTTTTTTGCTCTCAAATTTTAATTTCTGGCGATTCTTTTGTTTACATTCAGCTGTCAGCGGGGAACCCTCATTGGCATCATCAGTTGTTAAGGATGGGGCGACACCCGCTCCTTACCCCTTGGCACCGGTGTCTCCCGGCCCTTTAAGGGTTTCAGAAGCCGGGAGGCGAGGAGGGGTTTAGGGTCATGTGACCTCCGTTATTCAGTCATGGTGGTCACATGATCAGGAAAGGTCCCAATCGAAAGAGGAGATCGGGACCTTTCCGTGAGTACCGGTCATGTGTGCTGGGAGCATGCAGGGCGCTCGCTCTCAGCACATTTCTTTTTAATAGAACGCAAATGTGCGGCCGCTCGGCTCCTAGGCCCAGATGCCGGGAGGCACATTTGCATTCGGCCGGCGCCAAAAGGTTAACAACCAGCTGACCTGCAAAACACCAGCAAAATGCAGGCAAACAAAAGAGAAAAATGCTGGAAAAAACTGATATTGAGTGTTTTTTATATAATGTTTTTTTTTTCAGCTTCTGGGGTTTATGGAGCCTTAATAAAGCAAATCCGCAGATTGACACCAATGAGGGTATTTGGCTCTTCCCTTCATACCGGATCGGATGAGAACGCTTACTAGTCGGCGGGTTGTTAGCTGTGGATTTTCATCACATCCGGTATATTTTGACCACTTTATTGCGGGGGGGGGGGGGGGGGGGGGGGTCATGGCTGTCTGGTTTATTCCATGTGGTGACATGGAAGGGGAGCTTCTGGATTTTGTGGTTTCAACAACACATCTTTGGACTTTGCAGATCTTTCCGTTTGGATTTATGTTGCATGGCAGACATTTGATGGTTTATGTTGTCTATGTTCATTCAACCCCCCACCTCACCCCCTCGGTCTCTGCCCAAATCACACACCTACTGAGCGACATATCAGACTGGATGTCGCTCCACTTCCTTAAGCTGAATCTCTCCAAAACCGAGCTCCTTGTCTTCCCCCCAGCCCGGACCCCCCCCCATTGACTTCTACATCACATCCAACAACGCCAATATCAAACCCGCCCTGCAGGCCAGAGTACTGGGTGTCATTCTGGACTCCAACCTATCCTTCCAGCCCCAAGTCCAATCTTTAACAAACTCGTGCAGACTCCACCTCCGCAACATGCAGACTCCACCTCCGCAACATGCAGACTCCACCTCCGCAACATGCAGACTCCACCTCCGCAACATGCAGACTCCACCTCCGCAACATGCAGACTCCGCCCCCGCAACATGCAGACTCCGCCTCCGCAACATGCAGACTCCACCTCCGCAACATGCAGACTCCGCCTCCGCAATCGCCAAAATCCGCACGTTCCTAACCCCAGAAACCACTAAACAGCTCATCCACTCCCTCATCATATCACGACTCGACTACTGCAACTCCCTCCTCACTGGCCTGCCTCGCCGCTGGCTATCCCCGCTTCAGTCCATCCTGAATACGGCTGCCAGACTCATTCACCTTTGCAACCGCACTGTCTCCGCCACCCCCCTCTGCCAATCCCTCCACTGGCCTCCACTCAGTGTCCTCCACCCCCCTCTGCCAATCCCTCCATTCAGTGTCCTCCACCCCTCTTTGCCAATCCCTCCACTGGCCTCCACTCAGTGTCCTCCACCCCCCTCTGCCAATCCCTCCACTGGCTTCCGATTGCGCAACGGATCAAATTTAAAATCCTAACACTGACGTACAAAGCTGTCCACCATACTGCCCCGAACTACATCACTGACCTAATATCCAAGTACCACCCAACACGCACACTCCGCTCCTCACAAGACCTCCTCCTCTCTAGTTCCCTGGTCTCCTCCTCCCATGCCTGCTTCCAGGACTTCTCCAGGGTGTCACCCATCCTCTGGAACTCCCTGCCCCAACCCATCAGATTATCACCTACTCTCCTCTCCTTTAGGCGCACCCTGAAAACCCATCTCTTCAGGGAAGCCTACCCCACCCCCTGCTAACCTGCCGATCTCCTCCACTCTTCCTACCACTCCATCCCCCACAGCTATCTCCTCCTGTGCCACCACCCCCTCCCTCCTAGATTGTAAGCTCGAAAGAGCAGGGCCCTCGATCCCCTCATGTCTTGCATTGTATTGGTATTGTTCTGTCACATGTTCTGTCCCCCTCTGTAATGTACAGCGCTGAGCGAACTATGGGGGCTTTATAAATACTGTATAATAATAATAATGTCCTTCACTTTATATGGTATTGTTGTTGACTATTCGAAGGGGTGCCATGAAATCACTCCAAAGTGTTTAGCTGGCAACATAATTGGTGTTACATTTGGGTCACACATTTGGTTTGCGCTGCTTGCGATTTGATCATTAGATTGTAAGCTCCCAGGATCAGCCCCTCCCTCTTAGACTGTAAGCTCCCAGGATCAGCCCCTCCCTCTTAGACTGTAAGCTCCCAGGATCAGCCCCTCCCTCTTAGACTGTAACCTCCCAGGATCAACCCCTCCCTCTTAGACTGTAAACTCCCAGGATTAGCCCCTCCCTCTTAGACTGTAAGCTCCTACGATCAGCCCCTCCCTCTTAGACTGTAAGCTCCCAGGATCAGCCCCTCCCTCTTAGACTGTAAGCTCCCAGGATCAGCCCCTCCCTCTTAGACTGTAAGCTCCCAGGATCAGCCCCTCCCTCTTAGACTGAAAGCTCCCAGGATCAGCCCCTCCCTCTTAGACTGTAAGCTCCCAGGATCAGCCCCTCCCTCTTAGACTGCAAGCTCCCAGGATCAGCCCCTCCCTCTTAGATTGTAATCTCCCAGGATCAGCCCCTCCCTCTTAGATTTTAAGCTCCCAGGATCAGCCCCTCCCTCTTAGACTGTAATCTCCCAGGATCAGCCCCTCCCTCTTAGACTGTAAGCTCCCAGGATCAGGCCCTCCCTCTTAGACTGTAAACTCCCAGGATCAGCCCCTCCCTCTTAGACTGTAATCTCCCAGGATCAGGGCCTCCCTCTTAGACTGTAAGCTCCCAGGATCAGGCCCCTCCCTCTTAGATTGTAAGCTCCCAGGATCAGGCCCTCCTATCCCTCTTGTATTGATCTGTATTGTCTCCGGTTATATTGTACAGCGCTGAGCACACTGTTGGAAACATAAATCCTGTATAATAATAATTAATTTGGTGCACGGTCATTCACTTTATATTTTTTTTTACAATAATTGAGGTTTTTAGCATTGCACCTTTCAGTTATTTCAGCTACAGACACTAATACTGGAGCTGTGTATAGGGGGCCATAGAACTCCTGTGTGCGGCTGTTAGATCATCAGACCAATGACTGAAGAGGACCATGGGGGGCCCAAAAGTAGAACCAAAAGGAGATGACAGCAGGAGGAAGCTCATTTACGTCTGGAGGAAAAGAAATGTCATCTCCAAACACGGAAAGGTTTCTTCACAGTAAGAGCTGTGAGAATGTGGAATAGACTCCCTCCAGAGTTGGTTGTGGCCGGCTCAGTGGATTGCTGGAGGAAAGTCCTGGATTCTTTCTTGGATACACAGAATATAACTGGATATAACATTTATAGGGAAAGGTGATCCCGGGAATATCCGATTATTGATCCAGGGAATATCCGATTATTGATCCCGGGAATATCCGATTGCCTCTCGGGGGATCAGGAAGGAATGTTTCCCCTGCAGGAGGAGATTGGATCGTGCTTTGCTGGGATTTTTTGCCTTCCTCTGGATCCACTGTGGGTGTAGGATTACAACTTTTTTTTTTTATGGTTGAACTGGATGGAGTTTCGTCTTCTTTCAGCCAGACTAACTATGTAACGATGTAACTATGTAACTATGTAACGATGTAACTATGTAACTATGTATTTATCGATTCCAGGTACTTATATAGCGACATCCATTTATGCAGCTCTTTACATATATATTGTACATTCCCATCAGTCCCTAACCCTCAAGGAGCGTACAATCTGAGGTGCCAATTCATATTGACAGGAGCCAATTAACCTACCACCATGTCTTTGGAGAGTGGGAGGAAACCAGAGTACCCAGAGGAAACCCACGCAGGCACAGGGAGAACTTGCAAACTCCAGGCAGGTGGTGCCGTGGTTGGGATTCAAACCGACGACCCCGGTGTTGATAGGCAGATGTGCTAACCACTTAGCCACTGTGCTGCCCATACCCAAGAGCAGGGCTGCTGTTATAAACCACGGGGCCCCGTACAGTCAATGTAACAGGGCCCTCAAATAAACAGTTTACTATGCTTCGGTTATGAATGAACACAGTGATTAATTGCTACCGATCACCATTGTGTTCATTCAGGAAAGGAAGGGGCTGGTAAATGACATATTTACGCACCCTTCCCCCCACTCTCCATCCTAAGGATCCTGTTGTGTACTTGTAGCTGCCGGAGGGAACAGGAGGAGGGAAGCACTGCGGGGGTGGGGGCACACAGGGGCCCCTGGGCAGCAGGAGGAAATGTATGGTGCACCAGGAGAGTCCATACAGGGGATCAGTTCCAGTAATTTCTCCCCTCCCCCTGCTGTGCTGATCACCCTCCCTGTCCACACCCGAATCACCCTGATGCCTGGGCCCCGTGCAGGAGCACCAGTGGTACCCCCCATTCCACAGCCCATACCCAAGTCTTCTTGTATTCCATGTTCTGGCAGCAGCTCGCCCACTTTCCTACACAGCTGAGCTGCGTTCTGTAGGCATCGCATGTTTCCTCCTCCACCTTGGACTGAAGAATTCCTCCTTTATTTGTTATAACAGGAAGCAGAAGTCACGGATCATGACCTGTGGCCCCGACCCCGGAGGTCCAGTCCTGCCACCAACATATCACGTTGGCTAATAGAAGCAATTACGGGCGGAGTGAAGGCAGAGAGGCCGGTGGGGGGAGAATTGGTCTTCTATGCTGGAAGCCATCATTTCATGGAATGAGTAGAAGACGTTGGGATGAACCACCAACATATCGAATGTATCTCCTCACTTCTCCCGAGGTTTGCCCAATGTGACGGAAGTTCTTGGTGAGGACGCCGGGGGTTCGGAGTCAGTAGGTTGTCCTCGGTGAGTACCGGCGTGGGATGTTACTAATTATCATTGAAGACGTCTGCTTCCTTCAGAGGAAAACTTTGTGGAAATCAACTTCAAGCAAACTCAGCCGCTCGTCCTTTTTAGGGCTTCCTTGTCCCGCTTTTATTCCAAGTTCAGTTCTGACACAAAACCCATGTGGGTAAGTAAGATGGCCGCCGGGGCCCTCGTGGTGCCGGTCGGTGTGACGTCACACAGCTGTAGCCTCTCCCTGACGTGTTTCGTGCAATAGCATGTAGTCATAGGGGGTTAGCCATTGCACGAAACGCGTCAGGGAGAGGCTACAGCAGTGTGATGTCACGCCAACCGGTGCCACGAGGGCCCCGGCGGCCATCTTACTTATCCCCATGGGTCAGTACATCTCCTGTTTTATTGTGTTTTGCTTGGAATAAACACTCCTTATCCTAAGGATACGACACTATTTGGCCTCCTCTGTTCTTTGAGCTTCCTTGGGAGCTATCTACATCCACAGAGCAGCCTTTCCACGTGTGGCAGCATTTCCAAACAGTGAGGGGGTATCTGACCAGATATGCCCAGACCTATATAGGATCCTTGATGTCCTGTGGTTACCAACAGTAATATGCGCATTGAGATTGCGTATCTGGTGAGTGCGCAATCTTTACACATTATATCACCTTATCCACGGGTCCAGCTACTGGATTTCTGATGATCATTTGGGATCTCATCTGCACCTACACTGTGCACCTTTTAGTGTGTAACCCTCATTCACGTTACCAGTCACCATCGAGTGACATTTGTATTTGTCACTTATTCTATCTTATTGTTTATGGCTATTTATATGTTTATATGAGAATTCTGCATCTAACGCGACATAACGGATCATTTAGCGCTGCGCCTTGTTGTATTCTATTAGATTGAAGGTTTTATATGGTGCCTTGTGGTGTGCCCCATCAGAGTGCCCCCTTACATCAACTGCCCTATCAGAGTTCCCCCTTACATCAACTGCCCCATTAGAGTGCCCCCTTACATCAACTGCCCCATCAGAGTGCCCCCTTACATCAACTGCCCCATCAGAGTGCCCCCTTACATCAACTGCCCTATCAGAGTTCCCCCTTACATCAACTGCCCCATTAGAGTGCCCCCTTACATCAACTGCCCCATTAGAGTGCCCCCTTACATCAACTGCCCCATCAGAGTGCCCCCTTACATCAACTGCCCCATCAGAGTGCCCCCTTACATCAACTGCCCCATCAGAGTGTCACCTTACATCAACTGCCCCATCAGAGTGCCCCTTACATCAACTGCCCTATCAGAGTTCCCCCTTACATCAACTGTCTACATCAGAGTCCCCCTTACATCAACTGCCCCATCAGAGTGCCCCCTTACATCAAATGTCCCCATCAGAGTGTCCCCTTACATCAACTACCCCATCAGAGTTCCCCCTTACATCAACTGCCCCATCAGAGTGCCCCCTTACATCAAATGTCCCCATCAGAGTGCCCCCTTACATCAACTGCCCCATCAGAGTTCCCCCTTACATCAACTGCCCCATCAGAGTGCCCCCCTTACATCAACTGCCCCATCAGAGTGCCCCCTTACATCAACTGCCCCATCAGAGTGCCCCCTTACATCAAATGTCCCCATCAGAGTGCCCCCTTACATCAACTGCCCCATCAGAGTTCCCCCTTACATCAACTGCCCTATCAGAGTTCCCCCTTACATCAACTGCCCCATCAGAGTGCCCCCTTACATCAACTGCCCCATCAGAGTGTCACCTTACATCAACTGCCCCATCAGAGTGCCCCCTTACATCAACTGCCCCATCAGAGTGCCCCTTACATCAACTGCCCTATCAGAGTTCCCCCTTACATCAAATGTCTACATCAGAGTCCCCCTTACATCAACTGCCCCATCAGAGTGCCCCTTACATCAACTGCCCTATCAGAGTTCCCCCTTACATCAAATGTCTACATCAGAGTGCCCCCTTACATCAACTGTCCCATCAGAGTGCCCCCTTACATCAAATGTCCCCATCAGAGTGTCCCCTTACATCAACTGCCCCATCAGAGTTCCCCCTTACATCAACTGCCCCATCAGAGTGCCCCCTTACATCAAATGTCCCCATCAGAGTGCCCCCTTACATCAACTGCCCCATCAGAGTTCCCCCTTACATCAACTGTCCCATCAGAGTGCCCCCTTACATCAACTGTCCCATCAGAGTGCCCCCTTACATCAACTGCCCCATCAGAGTGCCCCCTTACATCAACTGCCCCATCAGAGTGCCCCCTTACATCAAATGTCGCCATCAGAGTGCCCCCTTACATCAAATGTCGCCATCAGAGTGCCCCCTTACATCAACTGCCCCATCAGAGTGCCCCCCTTACATCAACTGTCCCATCAGAGTGCCCCCTTACATCAACTGCCCCATCAGAGTGTCACCTTACATCAACTGCCCTATCAGAGAGCCCCTTTACATCCCCTTTATATCATTTACCCTCTTGCCCCCATCAGACTGCCTCACGCATGAACTCTCAGAGACCTGGGGGAACAACTAAAATCTGGGGGTGCAGCCTCCCCCCCCCCCGGCTCTGGTTCTTTGGACACCCATGAGTAAGGTGATCTACTGTAAAGTCCCCCCTAGAGGTATCTTTCAGTTTATGACCCCCCCTCCCCCCATGGCCATCCTCCGTATCCAATTATTATTTGATCCCCTCTGCAGCGCCCTATGATACGGAATGACGTCTGCGGTTCCGGGTTGCGGCGGGCCTTGCCACGGTTCCAATAGCGCTGACCTAGGCAGGACTGCATGGAGGCTGTATGTAATTGATCTCCGGAATCGCCCGCTTCCTACGCCTCTCCCTGACTTCCATCACACAGAGCGAACCTGCGGCACCTTCGGCTGAGCGCCGTCTGGGGCCCGAATGACTCCACACTGCTCATGGAATATAAAGCCGTATTGGTGCGGACAGGAAATGAATGGAATATCTGGGAGAGAACCGTGGGCTGACAACGCAGTATAAACATCGCTCACCGGGCTGGGTGGAGGCGTCATTAGCTGCTCATACAACCCAGGTGAACACGCCCAACGTCAGGACGGGAAATGCCGCCTAGGAGGGCCAGCAAAAACACTTCACTGAAAGCAGACTTCTACTGACAGCTGAGCAGGAAGAACACCAGAACGGCTGCAGTACTCGGCATTCCTCCAGGCTCCCTCCGGTGCCGGTCATGTGACCAGACTGCGTGTTTAGTCATGTGACCTATACCAAAGTGCAGAGTCCGTGTTCTGTTTCATGTTATACATTGACATCCCTCCTTAGACCCTCCCAGTATGGTCACCTGCTTACTCAGCACCATCCACAGGCAGCTTAACTCTTCAATAAGACACACAAACTGAATTCAGCACAATTGCACTTCAGCTGATGGCAGTGCCGAGGGTGTTTTCCAGTCTTTTCTAAGTGTAAGAAGACAATGAGTTTCCTAAGGTGCCGGAGGGAAAATGGAAGAAACAGGGAGAGTCTATCTAGAACTGAGCTAACTAGCACTAAACAGCAAGGGAAGGACAGAGGCACAAACCAAACTCACATATTAAACAAGTTGTAGTGGCCCAAAACCTCCAGTAGATGTCAGCGTACCACTGAACAATAATCTCCTGATGGTGCTTCAATCAACACAGAGACATTTCAGGTCAGTGGGGGCAGAACAGTGCCGATTGCCCCATCCTCTTCTTCAGCAGTGGTCACATGACTACAAGTCCTGGACTCTGGATAGGTGACCAGAACTGGGCGGAGCCTATAGCAGCCCCCTCATGCTGGTCAAATGTTCAGGCCATTCCAGACATATTTCTGCTGCAGAACCCAGACAACGAATCAGAGGCGCCGACCGCTGAGAGTTCCTTCTTGGACTGCAAATCGGTGAAATGTTGGTGGTGGGCGGGCGGCGTGTACAGAGTGAACGCTGAACTCCGGGAACAAAAATGTTCATTTCAATATTTCCTCAGTAGCCGCAACACGGAAAAATCTGAGCACCAAAAATCCCGGATATTACCTTGTAAAAGTAGCAGTGACATCATCACTGAGCTGTACCGACCCTGTGCAGAGAGGACAGCTGTGGGAGGGGCCCAGCAGGCTCCACCCACTACAGAAAACTACAGGAGGGGGCAGAGACCAGACCAGTCTCCCTGCACAAAGAAAGAGAGAGCAGAGCTGTGGGAGGGGCACAGCAGGCTCCACCCACTACAGAAAACTACAGGAGGGGGAGGAGACCAGACCCTGTGCACACCAGAGTCCTGTGGGAAGGGCCTAGCTGGCTCCACCCACTACAGAAAACTCCAGGAGCAGGTGGGGTCAAGACCAATTAATCTGCAGAAGGAGAGAGAGAGCAGAGATGTGGGAGGGACCGAGCAGGCCACACCCACTACAGAAAACTGCAGGAGGGGGCGGAGACCACACCAGTAACCCTGCACAAGGAAAGAGAGAGCAGAGCTGTGGGAGGGGCCCAGCAGGCTCCACCCACAGGAAACTTCCAGAAGGGTGGGGTCAAGACCAGTCCCCCTGAACAAGGAGGGATCAGCAGTGAGCGGTCTTTATTCCAGGAAGTCTCCCCCTGGATGACCACAGATCTGGGAGAAGTCCATCCAGTTCAACCAATAGAAGGGGAAAATATACACTATACTACACCCTCCATGTACACCCTCCATATACACCCTCCATATACACCCTCCATATACACCCTCCATATACACCCTGCATATACACCCTCCATGTACACCATCCCATCCCCTCCATATACACCATCCCATCCCCTCCATATACACCATCCCATCCCCTCCATATACACCATCCTATATACACCCTCCATATACACCCTCCATGTACACCCTCCATGTACACCATCCTATATACACCCTCCATATACACCATCCCATCCCCTCCATATACACCATCCCATCCCTCCATATACACCATCCCACCCCCTCCATATACACCATCCCATCCCCTCCATATACACCATCCCATCCCCTCCATATACACCATCCTATATACACCCTCCATGTACACCCTCCATGTACACCATCCTATATACACCCTCCATGTACACCATCCCATCCCCTCCATATACACCATCCTATATACACCCTCCATATACACCATCCCCCCTCCATATACACCATCCTATATACACCCTCCATATACACCATCCCCCCCTCCATATACACCATCCTATATACACCCTCCATGTACACCATCCCCTCCCCTCCCCTCCATATACACCATCCCATCCCCTCCGTATACACCACCCCCTCCATATACACCATCCCATCCCCTCCATATACACCATCCCATCCCCTCCATATACACCATCCTATATACACCCTCCATGTACACCATCCCCTCCCCTCCCCTCCATATACACCATCCCATCCCCTCCGTATACACCACCCCCTCCATATACACCATCCCATCCCCCCCATATACACCATCCCATCCCCCCCATATACACCATCCCACCCCTCCATATACACCATCCCATCCCCCCCATATACACCATCCCATCCCCCCCATATACACCATCCCATCCCTCCATATACACCATCCCATCCCCTCCATATACACCATCCCATCCCCTCCATATACACCATCCCATCCCTCCATATACACCATCCCACCCCTCCATATACACCATCCCATCCCCTCCATATACACCATCCCATCCCCTCCATATACACCATCCCATCCCCTCCATATACACCATCCCATCCCCCCCATATACACCATCCCATCCCCTCCATATACACCATCCCATCCCCTCCATATACACCATCCCACCCCCTCCATATACACCATCCCACCCCCTCCATATACACCATCCCATCCCCCCCATATACACCATCCCATCCCCTCCATATACACCATCCCATCCCCTCCATATACACCATCCCATCCCCCCCATATACACCATCCCATCCCCTCCATATACACCATCCCATCCCCCCCATATACACCATCCCATCCCCTCCATATACACCATCCCACCCCCTCCATATACACCATCCCATCCCCTCCATATACACCATCCCATCCCCTCCATATACACCATCCCATCCCTCCATATACACCATCCCATCCCCCCCATATACACCATCCCCTCCCCCCACTCCATATACACCATCCCATCCCCTCCATATACACCATCCCATCCCCTCCATATACACCATCCCACCCCCTCCATATACACCATCCCATCCCCTCCATATACACCATCCCATCCCCTCCATATACACCATCCCATCCCTCCATATACACCATCCCATCCCCCCCATATACACCATCCCCTCCCCCCACTCCATATACACCATCCCATCCCCTCCATATACACCATCCCATCCCCTCCATATACACCATCCCATCCCTCCGTATACACCATCCCACCCCCTCCATATACACAATCCCATCCCCTCCATATACACCATCCCATCCCCTCCATATACACCATCCCATCCCTCCATATACACCATCCCATCCCCTCCATATACACCATCCCACCCCCTCCATATACACCATCCCATCCCCTCCATATACACCATCCCATCCCCTCCATATACACCATCCCATCCCCTCCATATACACCATCCCATCCCCTCCGTATACACCATCCCACCCCCTCCATATACACCATCCCATCCCCTCCGTATACACCATCCCATCCCCTCCATATACACCATCCCCCCCTCCATATACACCATCCCATCCCTCCATATACACCATCCCATCCCCTCCATATACACCATCCCATCCCCCCCATATACACCATCCCATCCCCCCCATATACACCATCCCATCCCCTCCATATACACCATCCCATCCCCTCCGTATACACCATCCCATCCCCCTCCGTATACACCATCCTACACCCTCCATATACACCATCCCATCCCCTCCGTATACACCATCCCATCCCCCTCCATATACACCATCCTACACCCTCCATATACACCATCCCATCCCCCCCATATACACCATCCCATCCCTCCATATACACCATCCCATCCCCTCCGTATACGCCATCCCATCCCCCCCGTATACGCCATCCCATCCCCCCCGTATACACCATCCTATCCCCCCCGTATACACCATCCCATCCCCCCCATATACACCATCCCATCCCCTCCATATACACCATCCCCTCCCCCCACTCCATATACACCATCCCACCCCCACAGCTGCTGTGTCCCCAGTGGTAAGATTCGCACTCCTGATTGTCACCTAGAAAAGAGATTCAGGGGAAACGCAAACTGTGTCCCCATTCAGGAGAAAGGGGGAACCTCCCACTGGGGACACCTCTTCTGTCTAATTGGGGAAGTCCCTTCAATTTGGGAGATTTCCTTTCTCTTCCTCTCATATCTCCGGGACAGGAAGTGACAGGAAACTTCCCCAATGGGACTCAGGCGGTAAAAGACAATCTGCTGAGTTTCAACTGTTCTCTATCCAAAACCAAACAAAAAAAAACAAGTTTTGGCCATTTATACAATCTACCTTTTCACGAAAAATGAAGGCGACCCAACTCCAATTATCCAAATATCTCTGCCGCCCCTCCAGACCCCACATAGCGGCCATGATGACCCATGTGGGCCATACCATACACTGCCCCTAAGGGAGAGTCCACCATATCGCTCAATGGCAAGTGACCCCGAGGCCGAGCTGACCAATGAGAAGAGCATCTGAGGCGCCCTCTTCCAGCCGGTGTCCCAGGGAAACAAACAGCTTTCCAATTGTCAGTGTGGTCACCAATGAGTACCAATGATGGATCCATTGTATGAACCGTCACACCAGCAGCACAGAGCACCGGCAATACAGAGCACCGGCAATACAGAGCACCAGCAATACAGGGCAGCAGCAGCACAGGGCACCGGCAATACAGGGCAGCGGCAGCACAGAGCACCGGCAATACAGGGCAGCAGCAGCACAGGGCACCGGCAATACAGGGCAGCAGCAGCACAGGGCACCGGCAATACAGGGCAGCGGCAGCACAGAGCACCGGCAATACAGGGCAGCAGCAGCACAGGGCACCGGCAATACAGGGCAGCAGCAGCACAGGGCACCGGCAATACAGGGCACCGGCAATACAGGGCAGCGGCAATACAGGGCAGCGGCAGCACAGGGCAGCGGCAGCACAGAGCACCGGCAGCACAGGGCACCGGCAGCACAGAGCACCGGCAGCACAGGGCAGCGGCAGCACAGAGCACCGGCAATACAGGGCACCGGCAATACAGGGCACCGGCAGCACAGGGAACCGGCAGCACAGAGCACCGGCAGCACAGGACAGCGGCAGCACAGGGCACCGGCAGCACAGAGCACCGGCAGCACAGGGCACCGGCAATACAGGGCACCGGCAATACAGGGCACCGGCAGCACAGAGCACCGGCAGCACAGAGCAGTTGCGGCACAGAGCACCGGCAGCACAGAGCACCGGCAGCACAGAGCACCGGCAGCACAGGGCACCGGCAGCACAGGGCACCGGCAGCACAGAGCACCGGCAGCACAGAGCAGTTGCAGCACAGAGCACCGGCAGCACAGAGCACCGGCAGCACAGAGCAGTTGCAGCACAGAGCACCGGCAGCACAGAGCACCGGCAGCACTGGGCAGCGGCAGCACAGAGCAGTTGCAGCACAGGGCACCGGCAGCACAGAGCAGTTGCAGCACAGGGCACCGGCAGCACAGGGCATCGGCAGCACAGGGCACCAGCAGCACAGAGCAGTTGCAGTACAGGGCACCGGCAGCACAGAGCAGTTGCAGTACAGGGCACCGGCAGCACAGGGCACCGGCAGCACAGGGCACTGGCAGCACAGAGCAGTTGCAGCACAGGGCACCGGCAGCACAGGGCAGCGGCAGCACAGGGCACCAGCAGCACAGAGCAGTTGCAGTACAGGGCACCGGCAGCACAGAGCAGTTGCAGTACAGAGCAGTTGCAGCACAGGGCACCGGCAGCACAGGGCAGTGGCAGCACAGAGCAGTTGCAGCACAGGGCACCGGCAGCACAGGGCAGTGGCAGCACAGGGCAGCGGCAGCACAGGGCACTGGCAGCACAGAGCAGTTGCAGCACAGGGCACCGGCAGCACAGGGCAGTGGCAGCACAGGGCAGCGGCAGCACAGGGCACCGGCAGCACAGGGCAGCGGCAGCACAGGGCACCGGCAGCACAGGGCACCGGCAATACAGGGCACCGGCAGCACAGAGCAGTGGCAGCACAGAGCACAGGGCACTGGCAGCACAGGGCACCGGCAGCACAGAGCACCGGCAGCACAGAGCAGTGGCAGCACAGAGCAGAGGGCACCGGCAGCACAGAGCACTGGCAGCACAGAGCAGTTGCAGCACAGGGCAACGGCAGCACAGGGCACCGGCAGCACAGGGCACCGGCAGCACAGGGCAGCGGCAGCACAGAGCACCGGCAATACAGGGCACCGGCAATACAGGGCACCGGCAGCACAGGGAACCGGCAGCACAGAGCACCGGCAGCACAGGACAGCGGCAGCACAGGGCACCGGCAGCACAGAGCACCGGCAGCACAGGGCACCGGCAATACAGGGCACCGGCAATACAGGGCACCGGCAGCACAGAGCACCGGCAGCACAGAGCAGTTGCGGCACAGAGCACCGGCAGCACAGAGCACCGGCAGCACAGAGCACCGGCAGCACAGGGCACCGGCAGCACAGGGCACCGGCAGCACAGAGCACCGGCAGCACAGAGCAGTTGCAGCACAGAGCACCGGCAGCACAGAGCACCGGCAGCACAGAGCAGTTGCAGCACAGAGCACCGGCAGCACAGAGCACCGGCAGCACTGGGCAGCGGCAGCACAGAGCAGTTGCAGCACAGGGCACCGGCAGCACAGAGCAGTTGCAGCACAGGGCACCGGCAGCACAGGGCATCGGCAGCACAGGGCACCAGCAGCACAGAGCAGTTGCAGTACAGGGCACCGGCAGCACAGAGCAGTTGCAGTACAGGGCACCGGCAGCACAGGGCACCGGCAGCACAGGGCATCGGCAGCACAGGGCACTGGCAGCACAGAGCAGTTGCAGCACAGGGCACCAGCAGCACAGGGCAGCGGCAGCACAGGGCACCAGCAGCACAGAGCAGTTGCAGTACAGGGCACCGGCAGCACAGGGCATCGGCAGCACAGGGCACTGGCAGCACAGAGCAGTTGCAGCACAGGGCACCGGCAGCACAGGGCAGTGGCAGCACAGGGCAGCGGCAGCACAGGGCACCGGCAGCACAGGGCAGCGGCAGCACAGGGCACCGGCAGCACAGGGCACCGGCAATACAGGGCACCGGCAGCACAGAGCAGTGGCAGCACAGAGCAGTGGCAGCACAGAGCAGAGGGCACCGGCAGCACAGAGCAGTGGCAGCACAGAGCAGTTGCAGCACAGGGCACCGGCAGCACAGGGCACCAGCAGCACAGAGCACCGGCAGTGGGGTCCGGAGGGGTTTGCACACCTTTTCATTTTCTGGGAATGGGCAAACTTGCCCTTTAAGAAGCCCCCCTGTCCAGGGGAATCCCCCATCAGGCGGAGGTTTTGTGTTCAGGGCTGGAGAGGCTCCTCACCATTGCACCATCCAGGGAGGGTCGAGCACTTTGTCATCCATGCAACACCCATCGCGCTGTAATGTCATTAAAGGCCCACACCCCTAAGTGTATAATTGTGATGACAGAATGATCCGACCTTTGTGTAAGCATTAAACGATGAGTGTCTTAGGTGTGCGATTGTAAATGAGATGCAGATCATGTAAATAAATGTCACTCGGGGAAAAGTGACACTTCGTAAAAATGCTACAAGAAGATCAATGGGAAAAAATAGGAAAGGTGGGGGAGGGGAGGATATAGGAAATACAAAATCCATACATTACAATTCCTGAAATGTTTTATAACCAATAGAATGTAGACGATCCCTCACCTCCTCCATGACGTCCACAATAGGGATCTGGAAGGATCATGGCGCTCCTATCTGGAGATTGTTACATTGTATTTGTCTTTATTGTACATTCGTGGCCAAAAATCTTCTTCCCCCCCCCATCCCTCATCCCCGCATTTCTCTCAGATAACACCCCACTTCGCCCAAAAAATTGCTGCCATGACAAATGTTTTGGCATTCTCACTTTTATGTCTTTGGTTTGTATCGGTGACACAAAAAAGTGGAAAAACAAAAAGCTAAATCTGACCCATTCCACGCAGAACCCCCAAAAATGGACTGGACAAAATTATTGGCACCCTCCATGTAATATTTGGTGGCGCACCCCTTGGAGAAATACCTGAAATTAGTGGCTTCCTGTCACCATCAATGAGTTTCTTCCACCTCTCTGTTGGAATTTTGGATCGCTCTTCTTCCTCCAACTGCTCCGGGTCCCTCAGATTGGAAGGTCCCTTCCCCCAACTGCTGGTCTGAGATCTCTCCACAGGAGCTCTATGGGATGGAGATCTGGACTCATTGCTGGCCAGTTCAGTCCTCTCCAGCACTTTGTCTGACACCATCTCTGGGGGCTTTGTGACGTGTGCTTTGGGTCATTGTCCTGCTGGAAGACCCATGACCTCTGATGGAGACCCAACTTCCTGACACCGAGCCCTACATTGCCCCCCAGAATTCTTTGGTAGTCTTCAGATTTCATAAGACTTCCAGTGCCTGAAGGAGCAAAGGAACCCCAAACCATGTGTGACTGGAGGGACTGTGACCCCCCCACCATGTGTGACTGGAGGGACTGTGACCCCCCACCATGTGTGACTGGAGGGACTGTGACCCTCCCACCATGTGTGACTGGAGGGACTGTGACCCCCCACCATGTGTGACTGGATGGACTGTGACCCCCCACCATGTGTGACTGGAGGGACTGTGACCCCCCCACCATGTGTGACTGGATGGACTGTGACCCCCCCACCATGTGTGACTGGATGGACTGTGACCCCCCCACCATGTGTGACTGGATGGACTGTGACCCCCCCACCATGTGTGACTGGAGGGACTGTGACCCCCCACCATGTGTGACTGGATGGACTGTGACCCCCCACCATGTGTGACTGGAGGGACTGGATTCTTTCTTGTAAAGGCCTCATTGCTTTTTCTGATAACAGTAGAATGATGGATTTACCAAAAAGCTGCCATTTTGTTTGTCTGTCCGCAGCACATTCTGCCAGAAGGGTTTTGGCTCCTCAGGTAAGTTTTAGCAAACTCCAATCTGGCTTCCAATATGTTTCTGTGTCAGCGGTGGGGTCCTCCTGGGTCTCCCATCATATTTCTGTGTCAGCAGTGGGGTCTTCCTGGGTCTCCTCCCATATTTCTGTGTCAGCAGTGGGGTCCTCCTGGGTCTCCTCCCATATTTCTGTGTCAGTGGTGGGGTCTTCCTGGGTCTCCTCCCATATTTCTGTGTCAGCAGTGGGGTCCTCCTGGTTCTCCTCCCATATTTCTGTGTCAGCAGTGGGGTCCTCCTGGGTCTCCTCCCATATTTCTGTGTCAGCGGTGGGGTCCTCCTGGGTCTCCTCCCATATTTCTGTGTCAGCAGTGGGGTCCTCCTGGGTCTCCTCCCATATTTCTGTGTCAGCGGTGGGGTCCTCCTGGGTCTCCTCCCATATTTCTGTGTCAGCAGTGGGGTCCTCCTGGGTCTCCTCCTATATTTCTGTGTCAGCGGTGGGGTCCTCCTGGGTCTCCTCCCATATTTCTGTGTCAGCAGTGGGGTCCTCCTGGGTCTCCTCCCATATTTCTGTGTCGGCAGTGGGGTCCTCCTGGGTCTCCTCCCATATTTCTGTGTCAGCGGTGGGGTCCTCCTGGGTCTCCTCCTATAGGGTCCCTTTCATTCAGATGGCGACGTATAGTGGGAGCGGACACACTTGTACCCGGTGCCTGAAGGTCAGCTGGAATTTGTCTGGAAGATGATGGAGGTTCTTTATCCACCATTCCAACAATCCTTCATTGTAATCTTTGATTGATTTTTCTCTTTTGTCCGCATCCCGGGAGATTAGCTACAGTGCCATGGGCTGGAAACGTCTTGACAATGCTGCGCACAGTGGACACAGGAACATGAAGATCTCTGGAGATGGACTTGTCACCTTGAGGTTGTCCATCCACAATTCTTTGCTTCCTATTGTTCTGTTTTATCCCATTGGAAGCGTTTCCTTATATCAGTTTAATAAGTGCAAAAAAAGAAACAAACAAAAAGAAAGCCAGTTGATCCTGCCAGAAATCTTCTGAGCTCATTACTTCCTGGCTGTGCTGCACTGAAATCCTAAACAACGCTTTCAGCCCTGACGGGTTCATCCTCTGGACCACAGAGTTCCTCCCCCATACTATGGAGAGGAGGAGAAGGGGAGGTGTTTTGTAGTCCCGACACATGGCCTGTCCAGCAATAGAGCCGGAGGAGAAGAAGAATGCATTCACAATGATCAGCTGTCATTGCTGCAACTGGTGGGGAGGGAGACTGTCGGACTGCGGATCCAAAAGAAAATTTGGTCAAAACTTTTTCACAAAAAAAATGAGCACAAGGGGCGTGACTTCCAGCCAATGAGAAGCCTCCCTTGTGCTGCTGGCTGCTGTTTTATTTGAAATCTTTGATTCTCTGATCCTTCCCCTCCTACCTCCGCAGGCTGTAATCCTCTGGTGCTGCAGGGGTTAATAAACCCATCAAAGGCACTCATCAAGAATGCTGGCTGTGCCCGCCCCCTACCCCCCCCCCTCCATTCACAGAAGCTGCACTATTGCTTCCATCAATAAAAACTGATCCATGAATGGAGGAGGGGGGCCTTTCATTCATCCTCCTGTCCCCCATTCATAGATGGAAGCTATAGTACGGCGTCTATGAATGGAGGTGGTGGTGGCAATGGCAGTAGGCAGCACTTGGAGTGCCTGAGGCAGGTTCCTCGACCCTTTGGCATTATGCGCTCATGGAGGAAAACGTGCGATTGTGCGATCAGGGATCATTCCTTTCAACGGCACCTGAAAACGCAGGGGGTGTTCTTGCCATGATCCCGCCACGTTTTTCCACGCGACAAATGCGCTGTGAATGAGCAAACAGCATTGCAGGACACGCAACACCCAAAAAAGGTTTCGGAAACCATTCAGGTGCCACTGAAATGAAGGGCATCTGAACACGCGATTGCGCATTTTCACATTGAAGCCATTCCGCCAGCGAGTTGAAGTGCCCTGGTGTGAATGGAGCCAAAATGTCGACCCCGTGTGGTGCTCCGCCCAGACGCAGCAGCTTTCAGACTCTCGGAGTTTTATAGGCTGCCGGCGGTGGGGATGGACGGGATTGGCCACAGACAGGGTGAACGCCCGCCCAGTGTACATGTGGCCTAAGGGATGTATTCCTCTGGGGCTATATATATATTATATACTGACACCAATGATGGGGACTATTCCTCCCACTGACACCAATGATGGGGACTATTCCTCCCACTGACACCAATGATGGGACACTATTCCTCCCACTTACACCAATGATGGGGACTATTCCTCCCACTGACACCAATGATGGGGCACTATTCCTCCCACTGACACCAATGATGGGGCACTATTCCTTCCACTGACACCAATGATGGGGACTATTCCTCCCACTGACACCAATGATGGGGCACTATTCCTCCCACTGATACCAATGATGGGGCACTATTCCTTCCACTGACACCAATGATGGGGACTATTCCTCCCACTGACACCAATGATGGGGCACTATTCCCCCCACTGACACCAATGATGGGGCACTATTCCTCCCACTGACACCAATGATGGGGACTATTCCTCCCACTGACACCAATGATGGGGCACTATTCCTCCCACTGACACCAATGATGGGGACTATTCCTCCCACTGACACCAATGATGGGGACTATTCCTCCCACTGACACCAATGATGGGGCACTATTCCTCCCACTGACACCAATGATGGGGCACTATTCCTCCCACTGACACCAATGATGGGACACTATTCCTCCCACTGACACCAATGATGGGGCACTATTCCTCCCGCTGACACCAATGATGGGGCACTATTCCTCCCACTGACACCAATGACAGGGCACTATTCCTCCCACTGACACCAATGACGGGGCACTATTCCTCCCACTGACACCAATGATGGGGCACTATTCCTCCCACTGACACCAATGATCGGGCACTATTCCTCCCACTGACACCAATGATGGGGCACTATTCCTCCCACTGACACCAATGATGGGGCACTATTCCTCCCACTGACACCAATGACGGGGCACTATTCCTCCCACTGACACCAATGATGGGGCACTATTCCTCCCACTGACACCAATGATGGGGCACTATTCCTCCCACTGACACCAATGATGGGGCACTATTCCTCCCACTGATACCAACGATGGGGCACTATTCCTCCCACTGACACCAACGATGGGGCACTATTCCTCCCACTGACACCAACGATGGGGCACTATTTCTCCCACTGACACCAACGATGGGACACTATTCCTCCCACTGACACCAAGGATGGGGCACTATTCCTCCCACTGACACCAATGATGGGGCACTATTCCTCCCACTAACACCAATGATGGGCCACTATTCCTCCCACTGACACCAATGATGGGGCACTATTCCTCCCACTGACACCAACGATGGGACACTATTCCTCCCACTGACACCAACGATGGGGCACTATTCCTCCCACTGACACCAACGATGGGGCACTATTCCTCCCACTGACACCAACGATGGGGCACTATTCCTCCCACTGACACCAACGATGGGGCACTATTCCTCCCACTGACACCAATGATGGGGCACTATTCCTCCCACTGACACCAATGATGGAGCACTATTCCTCCCACTGACACCAGTGATGGGGCACTATTCCTCCCACTAACACCAATGATGGGGCACTATTCCTCCCACTGACACCAATGATGGGGCACTATTCCTCCCACTGACACCAATGATGGGGCACTATTCCTCCCACTGACACCAATAATGGGGCACTATTCCTCCACTGACACCAATAATGGGGCACTATTCCTCCACTGACACCAATGACGGGGCACTATTCCTCCTACTGACACCAATGACGGGGCACTATTCCTTCCACTGACACCAATGATGGGGCACTATTCCTCCCACTGACACCAATGACGGGGCACTATTCCCCCCACTGACACCAATGACGGGGCACTATTCCTCCCACTGACACCAATGACGGGGCACTATTCCCCCCACTGACACCAATGATGGGGCACTATTCCTCCCACTGACACCAATGATGGGGCACTATTCCTCCCACTGATACCAATGATGGGGCACTATTCCTCCCACTGACACCAATGACGGGGCACTATTCCCCCCACTGACACCAATGATGGGGCACTATTCCTCCCACTGACACCAATGACGGGGCACTATTCCCCCCACTGACACCAATGACGGGGCACTATTCCTCCCACTGACACCAACGATGGGGCACTATTCCTCCCACTGATACCAACGATGGGGCACTATTCCTCCCACTGACACCAACGATGGGGCACTATTCCTCCCACTGACACCAACGATGGGACACTATTCCTCCCACTAACACCAATGATGGGCCACTATTCCTCCCACTGACACCAACGATGGGGCACTATTCCTCCCACTGACACCAACGATGGGACACTATTCCTCCCACTGACACCAACGATGGGGCACTATTCCTCCCACTGACACCAACGATGGGGCACTATTCCTCCCACTGACACCAACGATGGGGCACTATTCCTCCCACTGACACCAACGATGGGGCACTATTCCTCCCACTGACACCAATGATGGGGCACTATTCCTCCCACTGACACCAGTGATGGGGCACTATTCCTCCCACTAACACCAATGATGGGCCACTATTCCTCCCACTGACACCAATGATGGGCCACTATTCCTCCCACTGACACCAATGATGGGGCACTATTCCTCCCACTGACACCAATGATGGGGCACTATTCCTCCCACTGACACCAATGATGGGGCACTATTCCTCCCACTGACACCAATAATGGGGCACTATTCCTCCACTGACACCAATGACGGGGCACTATTCCTCCTACTGACACCAATGACGGGGCACTATTCCTTCCACTGACACCAATGATGGGGCACTATTCCTCCCACTGACACCAATGACGGGGCACTATTCCCCCCACTGACACCAATGACGGGGCACTATTCCTCCCACTGACACCAATGACGGGGCACTATTCCCCCCACTGATACCAATGATGGGGCACTATTCCTCCCACTGACACCAATGATGGAGCACTATTCCTCCCACTGACACCAATGATGGGGCACTATTCCTCCCACTGATACCAACGATGGGGCACTATTCCTCCCACTGACACCAACGATGGGGCACTATTCCTCCCACTGACACCAACGACGGGGCACTATTCCTCCCACTGACACCAACGATGGGGCACTATTCCTCCCACTGACACCAACGATGGGGCACTATTCCTCCCACTGACACCAACGATGGGACACTATTCCTCCCACTGACACCAACGATGGGGCACTATTCCTCCCACTGACACCAACGATGGGACACTATTCCTCCCACTGACACCAACGATGGGGCACTATTCCTCCCACTGACACCAATGATGGAGCACTATTCCTCCCACTGACACCAATGATGGGGCACTATTCCTCCCACTGACACCAGTGATGGGGCACTATTCCTCCCACTAACACCAATGATGGGCCACTATTCCCCCCACTGACACCAATGACGGGGCACTATTCCTCCCACTGACACCAATGACGGGGCACTATTCCCCCCACTGACACCAATGATGGGGCACTATTCCTCCCACTGACACCAATGATGGGGCACTATTCCTCCCACTGATACCAATGATGGGGCACTATTCCTCCCACTGACACCAATGACGGGGCACTATTCCCCCCACTGACACCAATGATGGGGCACTATTCCTCCCACTGACACCAATGACGGGGCACTATTCCCCCCACTGACACCAATGACGGGGCACTATTCCTCCCACTGACACCAACGATGGGGCACTATTCCTCCCACTGATACCAACGATGGGGCACTATTCCTCCCACTGACACCAACGATGGGGCACTATTCCTCCCACTGACACCAACGATGGGACACTATTCCTCCCACTAACACCAATGATGGGCCACTATTCCTCCCACTGACACCAACGATGGGGCACTATTCCTCCCACTGACACCAACGATGGGACACTATTCCTCCCACTGACACCAACGATGGGGCACTATTCCTCCCACTGACACCAACGATGGGGCACTATTCCTCCCACTGACACCAACGATGGGGCACTATTCCTCCCACTGACACCAACGATGGGGCACTATTCCTCCCACTGACACCAATGATGGGGCACTATTCCTCCCACTGACACCAGTGATGGGGCACTATTCCTCCCACTAACACCAATGATGGGCCACTATTCCTCCCACTGACACCAATGATGGGCCACTATTCCTCCCACTGACACCAATGATGGGGCACTATTCCTCCCACTGACACCAATGATGGGGCACTATTCCTCCCACTGACACCAATGATGGGGCACTATTCCTCCCACTGACACCAATAATGGGGCACTATTCCTCCACTGACACCAATGACGGGGCACTATTCCTCCTACTGACACCAATGACGGGGCACTATTCCTTCCACTGACACCAATGATGGGGCACTATTCCTCCCACTGACACCAATGACGGGGCACTATTCCCCCCACTGACACCAATGACGGGGCACTATTCCTCCCACTGACACCAATGACGGGGCACTATTCCCCCCACTGACACCAATGATGGGGCACTATTCCTCCCACTGACACCAATGATGGAGCACTATTCCTCCCACTGACACCAATGATGGGGCACTATTCCTCCCACTGATACCAACGATGGGGCACTATTCCTCCCACTGACACCAACGATGGGGCACTATTCCTCCCACTGACACCAACGACGGGGCACTATTCCTCCCACTGACACCAACGATGGGGCACTATTCCTCCCACTGACACCAACGATGGGGCACTATTCCTCCCACTGACACCAACGATGGGACACTATTCCTCCCACTGACACCAACGATGGGGCACTATTCCTCCCACTGACACCAACGATGGGACACTATTCCTCCCACTGACACCAACGATGGGGCACTATTCCTCCCACTGACACCAATGATGGAGCACTATTCCTCCCACTGACACCAATGATGGGGCACTATTCCTCCCACTGACACCAGTGATGGGGCACTATTCCTCCCACTAACACCAATGATGGGCCACTATTCCTCCCACTGACACCAATGATGGGCCACTATTCCTCCCACTGACACCAATGATGGGGCACTATTCCTCCCACTGACACCAATGATGGGGCACTATTCCTCCCACTGACACCAATGATGGGGCACTATTCCTCCCACTGACACCAATGACGGGGCACTATTCCTCCCACTGACACCAATGACGGGGCACTATTCCCCCCACTGACACCAATGATGGGGCACTATTCCTCCCACTGACACCAATGATGGAGCACTATTCCTCCCACTGATACCAATGATGGGGCACTATTCCTCCCACTGACACCAATAATGGGGCACTATTCCTCCACTGACACCAATAATGGGGCACTATTCCTCCCACTGACACCAATGATGGGGCACTATTCCCCCCACTGACACCAATGATGGAGCACTATTCCTCCCACTGACACCAATGATGGGACACTATTCCTCCCACTGACACCAATGATGGAGCACTATTCCTCCCACTGACACCAATGATGGGGCACTATTCCCCCCACTGACACCAATGATGGGGCACTATTCCTCCCACTGACACCAATGATGGAGCACTATTCCTCCCACTGACACCAATGATGGGGCACTATTCCTCCCACTGACACCAATGATGGAGCACTATTCCTCCCACTGACACCAATGATGGGGCACTATTCCTCCCACTGACACCAATGATGGAGCACTATTCCTCCCACTGACACCAATGATGGGGCACTATTCCTCCCACTGACACCAATGATGGAGCACTATTCCTCCCACTGACACCAATGGTGGGGCACTATTCCTCCCACTGACACCAATGATGGGGCACTATTCCCCCCACTGACACCAATGATGGGGCACTATTCCTCCCACTGATACCAATGATGGGACACTATTCCTCCCACTGACACCAATGATGGGGCACTATTCCTCCCACTGACACCAATGATGGGGCACTATTCCTCCCACTGACACCAATGATGGGGCACTATTCCTCCCACTGACACCAATGATGGGGCACTATTCCTCCCACTGACACCAATGATGGGGCACTATTCCTCCCACTGACACCAATGATGGAGCACTATTCCTCCCACTGACACCAATGATGGGGCACTATTCCTCCCACTGATATCAATGATGGGACACTATTCCTCCCACTGACACCAATGATGGGGCGCTATTCCTCCCACTGACACCAATGATGGGGCACTATTCCTCACACTGACACCAATGATGGGGCACTATTCCTCCCACTGACACCAATGATGGGGCACTATTCCTCTCACTGACACCAATGATGGGGCACTATTCCTCCCACTGACACCAATGATGGGGCACTATTCCTCCCACTGACACCAATGATGGGGCACTATTCCTCCCACTGACACCAATGATGGGGCACTATTCCTCCCCCTAATACCAGATTTGGAGAAGATGTTTACACTCGTCTGCAGGACAATAAACTGTCCCATTGTTCAGGAGGTTTGGTGACTCCGGCTTTTATGATACAACTCTGCAGATCTGGACTTTCCTGTATTCTGACCTCACTGAGCTGCAGATTTGCTGTGGGACGGTCAGTCTTCTGGAGGGTCTCATGGCGGCCGATCATTCAGTATATCTCACAGGCAGATCGATCGATAGATTTGTTTTCTTCATTTGTAATTCTTTTTTACATTTTGTAAGAAATCAGACGCCACAGACGGTGTCATAAATAAGTATATTATAGTTTTATTAATTTTACAAGACATGATAACACTCAGTATTATCCAAAAACAACAAAATGAACAGAATCATTCTTCGTCCAATACTGTACAGATGCCGCAATATCAGTGCATTTTACTATATTTACCTTCATTTAGTCTGTATTAAAAAAACAAAAAAGTAACTTAAATAGTTAAATCATAAACCATATATATATATATATCATCCAGAACTGTAAACAGCATGGGTGTCACTGGATTCTGAGGAGGCAGAACACAGCGGAGTCTGTTATCAGCAGCACCTAATCATCTCCCATCATAACCGACTACAGCAGGGAGGCCATATTGGATTCTGGGGGCCGGGGGCCACACCTTCTCCCACACGGAGGGAGGCTGCAGCCCCGCGGCGGCTACAGAGCATGCCCAGCCCTGGAAGACTGAGATGGACAACGGATCAGAACATCTCAATTCCTTCCCAATAAGTCTGAATGAAAGAGAAAAGCAGCCAATGGAGGAGACAGAAGGAGAGAACGAGTTTGTGACTTCCAATCGGCACGGCACAGACGAGAACAAAGGGCGGAAAAAACAAATGGCTCCACGTAGAACCGGCGCTTGTCAGGCCGATGCCTCCACTTTGCTCCAAATGTGCACCAACCAAAAGACAACTCGTGAGAATGAGTCCTAATCATTCAGAACCAGCAACATGCCACCCCAAGGTCCCATTTATGCCAAGGTACCCCAAGGGCCCATTTACTCCAAGGTACCCCAAGGGCCCATTTACACCACGGTACCCCAAGGTCCCATTTATGCCAAGGTACCCCAAGAGCCCATTTACACCAAAGTACCCCAAGGGCCCGTTTACACCAAAGTACCCCACGGGCCCATTTACACCACAGTACCCCAAGGGCCCGTTTACACCAAAGTACCCCAAGGGCCCATTTACACCTAGGGGTCTGTTGTATTCTGCTATGTTAACACAGCCAATTAATTTACATGGGCTGCCAAAGCAAAGGCAAACTCATGAGAATGAGTCCTAGTCATTCAGAACCAGCAACAAGCTACCCCAGGGGCCCAGTTACACCAAGCCACCCCAAGGGCCTGTTTACGCCAAGTTACCCCAAGGGCCCATTTACACCAAGCTACCTCAGGGGCACATATACACCAAGCTACCTCATGGGCCTGGTTATGCCAAGTTACCCCAAGGGCCCATTTACCCCAAGCTACCTCAGGGGCTCATATACACCAAGCTACCCCAAGGGCCTGGTTATGCCAAGATACTCCAAGGACCTATTTACACCAAGCTACCCCAGGGGCCTGGTTATGCCAAGTTACCCCAAGGGCCCATTTACACCAAGCTACCCCAGGGGCCTGGTTACACCAAGCTACCCCAAGGGCCTGGTTATGCCAAGATACTCCAAGGACCTATTTACACCAAGCTACCCCAGGGGCCTGGTTACACCAAGCTACCCCAAGGGCCTGGTTACGCCAAGATACTCCAAGGCCCCATTTACCCCAAGCTACCTCAGGGGCTCATATACACCAAACTACCTCAGGGGCCTGGTTACACCAAGCTACCCCAAGGACCTGGTAACGCCAAGATACTCCAAGGACCCATTTCCACCAAGCTACCCCAGGGGCCTGGTTACAGCAAGCTACCCCAATGGCCCATTTACACCAAGCTACCCCAATGGCCCATTTACACCAAGCTACCTCAGGGGGCCCATTCACACCAAGCTACCCCAAGGGCCCGTTTACATGTAGGTGGTTGGTTGTGTCCTGCTATGCTAACGCAGCCAATTCATTTACATAGGCTGCCAATGCACCAAAAATCAGACAAACGCCTTTCTTCCCTTCCTCTGTTCTGATTGGTTAGGCCTCATTCTCATGACTTGTTTCATTGGTTGCCTCCATTCTGCATGGATGACAGATGTTTTAACAAAAATCGCTTTTGGCCCATTTTCTATAGACACCCAAAAAACAAGTATTTGTAACGGCCGTTCATATTCTCACACACGTCATTACTTGCATCAGACATTCCAGATTCTGACAACCCATCCAACCAAATCTGGTGCCCATTCAGACTCGGGGAAATCTCTGAAATGGCCAATAGAGGGCCAGCAAAGGTTTTCTCTAGCAGTCAAACTTGATTGGCTGCAGAATGATTTGGGGTTTTTTTTTTGGGGGGGGATGGAAGTTAATAGGCTCTTTGATGGCCGGTCTGACATGGGTTTGGCACTGCGGGTGGCTGATGTATCTTTTCTACATACATTTCCTTCACTCCAATAGATTTATTTTATACATTTAAAAAACAAAAAGCAAAAAAAGTTAAAATTCTAATTTCATTTTTGAGAATGGCATCTGTTGTGTCGTGCTGCTGCCTCTTCATATGTGGTGGAAATTTTGGGGTTGATTTACTAAAAATGGAGAGTGCAAAATCCGGTGCAGCTCTGTACAGAAACCAATCCGCTTCCGGGTTTTATTGTCAACGCTTCAAGAACAAGCTGAAGGTAGAAGCTGATTGGCTGCCATGCCCAGCGGCACCAGATTCTGTGTGCTCCGGTTTTAGTAAATCAGCCCCTTGGGGTTATTAACCCCCCATTTAGTGACATACGCACCGAGAACGCCAAGGGCCCATTCATATTATGCCAAAGGTCCATCCATACTGCAGAGGGGATTTACTAAAACTGGAGCAATCCAAATCTGGTGCAGCCGTGCATGGCAGCCAATCAGCTTCTACCTTCAGATTGTTCAATGAAGCTTTGGCAATAAAAGCTGGAAGCTGATTGGTTTCTATTCAGAGTTGCACCAGATTTTGCACTCTCAAGTTTTAGTAAACACCTCCTACGTGTTGCATCAATACAATACATTATAATAGGAGGCCGGACTAACTCAGCCACAGCATTGGGGTGCAATGAAGGGGGGTGCAGTGCCAGCTACTGTGATGATGCATTGAAGGGGGGTGCATTGCCGGCTACTGTGATGATGAATTGAAGGGGGGTGCAGTGCTGGCTACTGTGATGATGCATTGGGGTGCAATGAAGGGGGGTGCAGTGCCGGCTACTGTGATGATGCATTGAAGGGGGGTGCAGTGCTGGCTACTGTGATGATGCATTGGGGTGCAATGAAGGGGGGTGCAGTGCCGGCTACTGTGATGATGCATTGAAGGGGGGTGCAGTGCTGGCTACTGTGATGATGCATTGGGGTGCAATGAAGGGGGGTGCAGTGCCGGCTACTGTGATGATGCATTGGGATGTATTGAAGGGGGGTGCAGTGCCGGCTACTGTGATGATGCATTGGGGTGCAATGAAGGGGGGTGCAGTGCCGGCTACTGTGATGATGCATTGGGATGTATTGAAGGGGGGTGCAGTGCCGGCTACTGTGATGATGCGTTGGGGTGCAATGAAGGGGGGTGCAGTGCCGGCTACTGTGATGATGCATTGGGATGTATTGAAGGGGGGTGCAGTGCCGGCTACTGTGATGATGAGTTGGGGTGCAATGAAGGGGGGTGCAGTGCCGGCTACTGTGATGATGCATTGGGATGTATTGAAGGGGGGTGCAGTGCCGGCTACTGTGATGATGCATTGGGGTGCATTGATGGGGGGTGCATTTCCGGCTACTGTGATGATGCATTGGGGTGCATTGAAGGGGGGTGCAGTGCCGGCTACTGTGATGATGCATTGGGGTGCATTGAAGGGGGGTGCAGTTCCGGCTACTGTGATGATGCATTGGGGTGCATTGAAGGGGGGTGCATTGCCAGCTACTGTGATGATGCATTGGGGTGCATTGAAGGGGATTGCAGTTCCGGCTACTGTGATGATGCATTGGGGTGCATTGAAGGGGGGTGCATTGCCAGCTACTGTGATGATGCATTGGGGTGCATTGAAGGGGGGTGCAGTGCCGGCTACTGTGAAGATGAACATCATGTTCGCTTCCCTTAAATCAACCCCGAAGTCTCATTCTTCTTGAAAATCGTTCTGTCTGTATGACTGGCTACCTTGCCAGGTGATTGCTAAACTGGACAAGCCATACGACCAGGGGCGGACTGACAACTCATGGGGCCCCCAGGCAATAGGGGATCATGGGGCCCCTGTGTCCTCACCCACACTCAAAAAAAAGCCTATGAAAAAGGTACTATGGGGATCTCATGGGGCACTCTACTGACCCCGGGCCCTCGGGCATTGCCCGAGTGCCCGAGTGGTCAGTCCACCCCTGCAAATGACTATAGTAAATAAAAAGCCCCATTGCTAGGCCATTGATATCCATAGAAGAGGCCAAGCAGATTCTTTTTAGAAAAAGTACCCATTTCATGTGTCAGCCCCCCACCCCGAGTAATATTCCATCCTAATTAAAGAGTTTTATTGTGAGGAATGGTATTAGATTTCTTATATTAATATCTTAACCTTTAAAAATAAAAAGACAAAACAAAAACAACCAAAACAAAGCTCTGACCCTAAAATGTAAGTGGTCTATCACAAGCATGTGATAAAAAAAAAAAGAAAAAGTGTACATGTAGCCACACACAAAGTATACATACATACTATAGACCCGGCACACACGCCAACTCCAGTAATGACCTTGGCAAACAATTCAATTCCATGGCACATTCACCCAGAAAGTCAATGCCACGTGTAGACCATGGAGGGCCTCAATGGTTGGAAGATTCTGAAATGGCCATTTTGTGTTTCTCTTAGCAAACCGGCATCTCCCTTCCATGAACTGTAGATACACGAACGTCGGAGGAAACCAATGTGCTAGAGAGAACTCCGACAGAACATTCAAGCAGCTTCTCCTCTTTCCTCGAACAGACTGGAAATTCAGAGAGCAAAATCCACAGGTTGCTAAAGATAACACCGGCAGGCCTTTCGGGGCCCTTTCAACCATGACGCCCAACCAAGACTTATTGTGTTTTTCAAAGCTTAAAAAGACATAAAAATACTGAATAAACAAGACCAGCTTGTGTTTCAGATATGTTTAGAACATGCTAGAAAACGAGAAGGTCAAGGAGAACGGAGACATAGGGATGTACTGGCAATCTAGAAGGAACATTTCACAACGAGGGGGGAACACCGGGGTCATCGCCCTTTATTGGACTGACATGAATGTATGGAAGTGTTCATATGTTGTCCACACAAAATGGAGGCAGAGCCGTTAATAATGACATATGTTGGCCAATTAGATCCATGGGAAGTGGTGACATTACCGGCTAGCAGGGTGCTGTTGGAACATTGACAAGTTGCATATTCACAAAATCCAACTGTACCCATAGATATGAGATGACTGCACTTTGATCCTCCAACCCAGCGTGTGGACACTCGGATTGCTGAAGACGTCCCCTGACCAGAAAATTGGGAAAGATGGAATATCTAAAGAGGATGTCCCTCTGTATGTTGGCTGTTTGTCTGGTATAAGGCCAACACCGATGGTGTCCATTTACTGCATAAATACATGTCTGGCCAAACAATTGTGAAGGTTTATGGAAAGATCTTTCAGCGGTTCCAGTCACTATCTCATGTCTATGACTAGCCCAGGCCAGGGCAAGGAAACAACCAGCTCCTTACATAGTATTCACTAAGAAAGAGGTGTATACTTTCCTATATTCAGGCAGCCCCAGGCCAGTCATGTGATCTCTTGTGTCAGCCAGTGCTGGCTGCAGGGGAGAGGAGAGATTAGAAAAGGATGCCGCATCAACCTCCCCAATAGGAACAATGATGGTGGCCTCAGCCGTCACAGTGTGGCTGGAGAGACAGCTGAGGCCACCACCGGTATTCCTATTGGGTGTTGAGTTGGCTCTCTCTTCTTGGATTTGGCCATTAGTCACTATGGTTGTATTTCCCCTCAATTGATCGCCTGTCATTTTTGCACAATTTGTATTTTATGTTTTTTAATCTCATTTGGAATAAAGCTATATTTTTATATAAATGCAAAATATTGGTGTGAACATTCTGCTGCACTAAAAGTCCCCACTAGTAGAGAGTTTATCTTTGTATATTCTTGATATTAGGATGATTGCAGCCTCAGATTTCCCTAATCTAGGTGTATATTCCTATTATTCCTATTGGGGAGGCCGATGCGGCGTCCGTCCTCCTACTCTCATTGTCTCTGAATCGAGGACGCCGGCTCACACTTCTGCTACCGCCGGGGTTCTCAAATCTTTAGGCTTTGAGTGGCCCTACAAGCTGAACTGGTCATGGAGAGGAGAGAGTGCTTTACAACGGCTGGTAATGCCTAGGAGTGACAACATCACCTATAGGCTTCAATGACCCATCCGTTGTCACCGCTCCCTCCTCAACCTTGCAGCCGCCGCTGGTTGACACAACGGAGCCTGATCACGTAACCAGACTGGAGCGGGCTGAGAACAGCCAAACATACACATCTTCCTTACACAGGTGTTGGGGGGAGGGGGGCATTTTAAGGATTAGTAAGGTATAGCCTGGAATTCTATTTTAAGACAGCCCATTGAAAGCAATGGGTGGCCAACGCATCAAAAGGGGGCTTTTGTGTTTAGGCAATAAAGGTAGTACAAACAGCAATGAGAAAGTTCCAATAACTCATAGAGGCCAACAAGCCTTCAATTTAGGGAGATCAGTGCAGGCCTCTACTATACATATTAAATGACCATGCATGCATTCATGAAATTCTTCTAGTTGGTAAGGAGGAACAATGATTGGGTAGAGTAACCCATGATAATGTGTCTGGTTAAAGTGACAGCAGTCTTCCATGGGGTACTGTACCATGGACATAGTCACAGTGCTACCTCCACTGTTCAATGGACAGGTCCAAAGGGAACATCCGACATAATGACTGCAATTTACCAAGCTGATGGTTTCACTGCCATGCCTTTTATTATAAAAACGGTGAAAAGCCCCGTCCGCGCCCACCCAAAAGGAGTGCCCCAATGATGTACCGCCAACAGGTACACTTTTCTTGGTTTAAAAACACTTCCAGTCCCGAAAGACCAGGACATTCCGCTGCCTTGTGCTTTTTAGTATCTTCTAGAACCAGAAAAACAGGAATCTGTCAGGTTTCTAATCTAGTAAAACTGATTGCTAGCAGCTTGACGAGTTTGAGCCGAGTACAAGACAAGTGAGACAGATTGGAGCAATGAAGATCAGGCACAGAGGACAAGCAAAAAAAAAACAAAACAAAAACCCAAACAGGGTGCACAAATACTGCACAATTCTTCCTAAAACAAGCTCACCGTCCAATACCCATCAGCAGTACGCAAACCCCTGCAACTCGTTCACCTTGTAACGGCACTTATTCTGCAAGAAATAGTCCAACAATGGCTGCCCGGGGTGGCTTGCCCTGTAATCCTATTAACAGAATGAAGAGTACCTCTCACATTATAATAAGGAGACTCAACAATGGGCTCCATATCTCTTTAGTTTTTTTTTTTTTGCTTCATAGAAACTGGGAAGGATCACTTAAAATGTTAAGAAAATATATTCATTTCTTTTATTGAGCATTCAGTTCTTTCGTTCTCCTCGCGTTGCCTCCAAACCAACCAAGAAAGTCCTGACGTTTTGCGTAACATCTTGCATCTGGATAATGACCTATTCGCCTACACAAGGAGAAACTGCATCAGAGAGGTGCTTACGCTTGGCATAGTTCATGTCCACTTTGGCCTTCACCTCGGCCTTTGGAGACGACGACGAACATGAGCTACTGTCACTAGACCACGATGGCACTTTAGATTCTGAGCCAGCGTCCTTAGATTCTGTAAAATATTTTTCGTACCGGACAAAGTATGGCGGCTTCTCTGGTAAAAGGTAATAATGTGTGGAACTAACCTTCTTCCCATTTTCTATAATGGGTAAGATGCATGGGATCTTGTTGGCAGATCCTTCACTGTTCTGTCTTTGAAAAACTTTAGTGCTGACATAGGCGGGGTCAGGTGCAAAACTTTGTGTTGGGGGCATGACGCCGTTGAGGTATGAAGGAAGACTCTTAGGACTTGGGGTTCGAGAGTTGCTCCTGGAAAGAGGTTCCCTGGGTGGTACCTTGGGAGGTCGATCCTCATCGCTGTACGTATTTGAAGAAACTTCAGCTGACCACCTTCTGTAATCCGGCTTTATAGGCCTAGGAGGTATTGGGATCCTTGGTGGTACTACAGGTTTGTCTTCATCTGAATTAGGGGAAGTCCTATTTGTGTGTACCCGAATTGTAGGTTTATTATATGATCCAGCTGGTCCCGAATGAGACCTTCGTAGCCTTCGGTGGTTTGGCTCTGGTTTCTGAGGTTTCAAGTTCTGTGTGCGTGCATGGTGTTGACACGGCGCGCTGTCATCTGCTGGTTTGGTGGCAGATGTAGAGTCAAAGTATGCATAGTTGATCTGTCCACATCCTCGGAAACTTCTCCTGCTTGGAACCCCATACTTGAATGCCAAAGGTCTTCCATCTTGTATAAGCAAGTCTGTATCAGAACTGGTGAGGAACTCGACCTCGCTATCTGCATCATCCAAAGAACTGTCCTCGCAAATTGGAAGTGGCGGAAGAGGCCTCGAGCTCCGATCACTAGAAGGAATGGTATAAGGTGGCGGTGGTCCACTTTTAACAGGTGTCAGAGGAGGGGTCCTTTCCGAACCAGAACAGCCATTCATTGATAGATTTTTAAAGGAAGGAACAACTTGGTCATCTTCACAGTTTGTAGAATGCTCTATGATGGGCAAACCAACATGAAGAAAGTTCGTTTTTTTAGCCTTCATGCAATTTTCAGAGCAACAGTGTCCGTTCGCCATAAACGGCTTTGAAATCTGACCTGAAATACATAAAGGAGACAACATTAGATTGGTTTAGGACTTTGTTATTGTCACTTACAAACTAGAAATGGCTTACTAGAACGAAATGCCATCTAACCTAAAACACAACTAACTCATCTATTTCTATGTATTGAGCAGAGTAGGCGAAGGGGGAGATCCTTGCATCCAAACCTCCTATTGCTGTGTCACCTTTGGAAGAGGTTTCTTTCAATTTCCTGTCCCCAACAAATCCTGTCCCACCCTTACAAGGCTTGCCAGGAAGGTAAGGCAAGATACATTTCCCCAAACAGACAGCAATAGGAACCCAACCAAGGCTCTGCTCAGAGATCACTAAATGGTGGACCGTGGTCCTGATGGACTGAGTTACGGGGGGGACAGAGGACACCCCTGGGAGGGAGCCATCTTGGCTTTAATTAATCAGGCCCAGGATTTTTTCAGCATTGGAAAACCCGCAGTTTTAAATATTCAGCAACATCACAAATGGATAATTATTACCACTGCTTACCAAGAGATGAAATTTGCTGTTGTGCGGGAGATTTCATACTGTAGGGTAAGGACAAAGGCTCCCTACTATAGAACGTGCTACAAGAAAAATAGAGAAAGGTTATCAGTTTTGTTTATTGAATGAATGATAAATATACATAAAGTAGAACTACCAGGAAAAAAAGAGACAAATTATCCCATGTGACCAACCTTGTTGTTGAGGTTTATTTTGCATTTGTAAAACACACCATCAACAGAATGGAATTACAGTATACGTCCCAGTGTTCCATGTCATCGAGTTATATCAGGGGTGGACTGACCATTTGGAAACTCGGGCACTGCCCGAGGGCCCGGGGTCAGTAGGGGGCCCCATGAGATGCCCCTGGTACCTTTTTCATAGGCTTTTTTGAGTTTGGGGCAAGGACACAGGGGCCCCATGATCCCCTATTGCCCAGGGGCCCCATGAGTTGTCAGTCCGCCCCTGGGTTATATACAAAACATGAACTGTTTGTGGTCTGAGCTGGGTACTACATAGCTTACCAGTAACAATTAAAGATCAAAAACCGCAGCATCTGCTGGTAAAACATGGTATTGCAGCACGACCATACAATGAAACATTCTAAATGAGAGATTTTTTAGAGATACAAAAACCACTTGGCTTTGGGAGATCTCTCCACTGGAGTCCCCAAGGGATGGAAGGTACCTTCATGAGTTTTAAATCACAGAGAGCTTGAAAACCAGAGATAATGGTTTCTGGTCGTGTCCACCAATTCATATTATATTCAGTAATAAGATTCAGGAATGAAGACCAAGAAACAAACAGAACATTTCTTGCAGTTTGAACACATTTTGACCTGATTTTAAGGCTGAACCCCATGCAGATACAACATTTAATACAAAAAAAAAAATCCTATTTTTATATTCAACGAATGCAAGTACCCCAATCGGTCTCGACTTATTCCTCTGCACAGCAGCACTCAAGACCTGGCAATGGGGGGCAGGTATGAGGAGATAATGGTGTGTGGTGGTATGATCAGTTTATTGAAGAATCCTGCCGGCTCAGCAACTGAGGATAGTGATGACTTCACCAGTCTGCTAATGCTCTTTAAATGTCCAATCACAGGCTGGGGGGTGGGGAAGTGACCAATCTGTGCTGCTTAACTGCAGTAGAGAAAAGTGGGGTCACAAACCTGACTGCTGTCTGGCAGGGGTGTATAAATCTCAGAGCGGGTTGGTTACATATACTGCACTGTATTGTGTAAAGCAGCCCCATTAGCACTTGGCCTGAAGTTCGGCTTTAACCACTTCCAGACCGGACACTTTTACCCCCTTCCTGACCGGACACTTTTACCCCCTTCCAGACCGGACACTTTTACCCCCTTCCTGACCGGACACTTTTACCCCCTTCCAGACCGGACACTTTTACCCCCTTCCTGACCGGACACTTTTACCCCCTTCCAGACCGGACACTTTTACCCCCTTCCTGACCGGACACTTTTACCCCCTTCCTGACCGGACACTTTTACCCCCTTCCTGACCGGACACTTTTACCCCCTTCCTGACCGGACACTTTTACCCCCTTCCTGACCGGACACTTTTACCCCCTTCCAGACCGGACACTTTTACCCCCTTCCTGACCGGACACTTTTACCCCCTTCCAGACCGGACACTTTTACCCCCTTCCTGACCGGACACTTTTACCCCCTTCCTGACCAGGGCAATTTTCAGCTTTTAGCGCTATCACACTTTGAATGACAATTGCGCGGTCATGCAACACTGTACCCAAATGAATTTTTTACCATTTTTTTTGAGATAGATAAAGCTTTATTTTGGTGGTATTTATTCACCACTAGGATTTGTATTTTTTTTGCTATGTAAATGAAATGTCCAAAAATTTTGAAAAAAAGTGTTTTTTTTAAAAACTTTTGCAAATAAATAATATTTCATCATAAATCTTAGCCAAAATTTATTCCGTTATCTTTTTAGTAAAAAAAAAAAAAAATCCAAATTAGTTTATAAGCAAAAATTATAATTTTTAAACATTTTTTTTTACATTTTTATTTTATTTTTTTATATTATTATTTTTTATTTATTTCATTTTTTTTACATACTGTCACCCTAGCAGTACAGTGTCACCATGGTGACACTGTACTACTTGTGAGGGGTGATGAAGATTTTTTTTTTTTTTTTTTACACTGATTGCTTTTACACCCATAAAGGCTGTAAGAGGAATCATTTCTCCTTCTCTCTGTCTGCATTCTTGCACTCATTGAGAAGAACTGAGTGAGCTGTGATTGGTCACAGCTTGTCACATGGTACAAGGCTTTTCTGAATAGCCCTGTACCATGTGATCTCTGTGATCATTCACAGATTTCACGCATAGTAAGCAATGATGTCAGAAGTGACATCTTGCTTACTACTTTGCATGTGATCACTGATTGGCCAATCAGTGATCACATGATCGGGACCTCGTACAGAGGTCCCGTCCGACAATCGGTGTTTCACTGTGTCCAGAGGACGCAGCGGGCACCGGATCGCGGTGCTGCGCGCTCCCAGGGAGCTCGCACAAGCAGGGTGCGGGGAGGCAGTTTATAGACGGCCACCCGACCCTGCAGTGCCACCGTCCGGCCATTTATATGCAACGGCCGGTCGGGAAGTGGTTAATGTTTTAAACAATTTGCAGTTTAATATTTGACCCCCGTTTCTGTATATTATACGGACAGAAG
>NW_028319586.1:0-27500 GCF_062004578.1 Staurois parvus | reverse complement strand
ACAACATGAGTTACATCCTAACAGGCATCTGCCCCATCATGGGCTTATCTTCATTATTATATCCAACAGATTTATGGTTCTGATGGACACTCAAGTCTGTAAGAGAGGAGAGAAGCACAGAGAGTAGCTATGCCCCCCTTCCCTCTGCTCCCCATTCACAGAAGCCTTTTTATTTTTTTAGCTCACCCAATACAAAGTCTTCTGTGATTGGGCAGGAGGAGGAAAGGGGCAGGCATAGTAGATGCTCCAACTCTACACTTGAGGAGGCGGAGACCAGCTGACTCCAGTCTGAAAGCTCTGGAAACTATGTTGCTGGAGCACAATAAACCTGTCATATAAAAATAATGGAGATAAGCCCATCTGCCCATTCACAGAAGCCTTTGTATCGTGTGAATGAGTTTACACAATACAAAGGCTTCTGTGATTGGGCAGGAAGAGAAGAGGGGCAGGCATAGTAGCTGCACAGACTACACTTGAAGAGGCTGAGACCAGCAGACTCCAGCGGAAGCTATGCTGCTGGAGCACAATAAGACCTCTCCCCCACCCCCGCATTAGAGAAGGAAGACATCCAGGAGGCTGCAGGCAGCTGGAGACCAACTCATGTCACACATCCCAGGAGGCCTCAGAGTACTGCAATACATAAACATGGGGTTGTCGGTCTCTTCCTGGAATTTGCAGCTGATGATGTGCCGCTCTGCGCGATCAGGGGGCCAAACCCCAAATGTTGTTAGAACAAGATGGCGGCATTTGACCTAGTGAATAGCAGAGAAATGGTGAGTAATGGGGCTTAATGCTGAATGTCTATGATTATGGTGGACAACCCAGAAAAAAGGCAAGAAGGGATTAAAGAGAAGAAAAAAAAAAAAAAAAGGAATGGAGGGAGGGGGTGGTTGAGGTGAAGTTCCTCTTTAGATTCTGCACCTAGAACCGGCTCCCTTCCGGAAGAAAAGGACTTTGTAGATAAACATGTCTGCGAGTGGTTGCCTAATGCACACCAAGTGACAGGTCTAAGCACTTTTCCTGGATGTGTAGAGAACGTCCATTAGTGAGCATTAAGGACCTTCAGGCACGAGGCTTCCGACTAAAACGTTGTGGGAAAAAAAAAAATAACATGAAGCTGAACAGAGAAAACTTTTTTTAAACGAGGTTAACACACTCCTTCCAGGAATCATGTAGACAGTCATGTGGCGAGAGGTGCAAAAGGGAAATTAGACAAAGACGGCATTTAGAAACTTTGGCGCAATGGAAAAAGGTGGCGTAATCAGGATCAACGTCTTCATGGAGGTTTTGGGCCAAGAGCCGCCGTGATGTACAACGGGAAACTGTAGTTATTTTCCATCTTCTGACCGCTGTATCCGGGTGACCGATGGAATGGACAGGGCTGTGTAGGACCCACGCCACTTTACTGATGGGGACCAGAAGATGCCATTTTGAACTATCCCAACATACAGTCATGGCCGAAATTGTTGGCACCCTTGATATTTTTCCTGAAAATCAAGTATTTCACACAAAAAAGGTATTGCATTAACACATGTTTTGCTATACACATGTTTATTCCCTTTGTATGTATTGGAACAAATATAAAACAGAGGCAGAAAAGCAAATATGACATAATGTCACACAAAACCCCAAAAATGGGCTGGACAAAAGTATTGGCACCCTTAACTTAATATTTGGTTGCACACCCTTTGGAAAACATAACTGAAATCAGTCGCTTCCTATAACCATCAATAAGCTTCTGACACCTCTCACCCGGAATTTTGGACCACTCTTCCTTTGCAAACAGCTCCAGGTCTCTCTTATTGGAAGGACACCTTTTCCCAACAGCAATTTTAAGATCTCTCCACAGGTGTTCAATGGGATTTAGATCTGGGCTCATTGCTGGCCACTTCAGAACTCTCCAGCGCTTCTTTGCCATCCATTTCTGAGTGCTTTTTGACGTATGTTTGGGGTCATTGTCCTGCTGGAAGACCCAGGATCTTGGACGCAAACCCAGCTTTCTGACACTGGGCCCTACAGTGCGACCCAAAATCCTTTGGTAATCCTCAGATTTCATGATGCCTTGCACACAGTCAAGGCACCCAGTGCCAGAGGCAGCAAAACAACCCCAAAACATCATTGAACCTCCACCATATTTTACCGTAGGTACTGTGTTTTGTTCTTTGTAGGCCTCATTCCGTTTTCGGTAAACAGTAGAATGATGTGCTTTACCGAAAAGCTCTATCTTGGTCTCATCTGTCCACAAGACGTTTTCCCAGAAGGCTTTTGGCTTACTCAAGTACATTTTGGCAAACTGTAGTCTTGCTTTTTTATGTCTCTGTGTCAGCAGTGGGGTCCTCCTGGGTCTCCTGCCATAGCGTTTCATTTCATTTAAATGTCGACGGATAGTTCGCGCTGACACTGATGCTCCCTGAGCCTGTAGGACAGCTTGAATGTCTTTGGAACATGTTTGGGGCTGCTTATCCACCATCCGGACTATTCTGCGTTGCAATCTTTCATCAATTTTCCTCATCCGTCCACGACCAGGGAGATTAGCTACAGTGCCATGGGTTGCAAACTTCTTGATAATGTTGCGCACTGTGGACAAAGGCAAATCTAGTTCTCTGGAGATGGACTTGTAACCTTGAGATTGTTGATATTTTGCCACAATTTTGGTTCTCAGGTCCTCAGACAGTTCTCGTCTCCTCTTTCTGTTGTCCATGCTTAGTGTGGCACAGACAGACACACAATGCAAAGGTTAAGTGAACGTCTCTCCTTTTTATCTGCTTTCAGGTGTGATTTCTATATTGCCCACACCTGTTACTTGCCCCAGGTGAGTTTACAGGAGCATCACATGCTTGTAACATTCTTATTTATCCGCAGTTGTGAAAGGGTGCCAATACTTTTGTCCAGCCCATTTTTGGAGGTTTGTGTGACATTATGTCGAATTTGCTTTCTTTCCTCCCTTTTTTTGTTTTGTCCCAATACACACAAAGGGAATAAACATGTGTATAGCAAAACATGTGTTAATGCAATACGTTTCGTGAGAAATACATGATTTCCTGGAGAAATATCAAGGGTGCCAACAATTTCGGCCATGACTGTATGTATGATTGCAGCCTCGGCCACGGTGAACGAACGATCTCTTGACTTACCACCAATAACCGTGTAGTACAAGGGCCTCCCTGATTAGATAATACAAATGTGACCATTAGGAACATACAACTAAAGGAAAAAAAAAAAGGGAGTCAACTTTGTGGCGGAGGACAGGTTAATATGTACAAAAGCACAATAAAGCTTATCTACTAATATAGCTATGCACTAAAATCCAGCAACTCACAGGAACTAGTCCAACAACAACATCCAACAAGAAGGCAGGAGAGCATTGCAGGGCTAGTGAGAGGATTCATGACACTCTCCACAGTCTGAGCACCATGCAACAACCAAATTATTCTCTGTGTGGACATTGGAGGACCGGGCAGCCCTTCATGCCATGGTTGAGGTGAACCTTCAACAAGAATACGGTTGGCAGAACAGTAGAAGTTTCCAAAAAGAGGAGCCATTATATTGGGTATACCCATGCAGCCTTGGCTAGGATCGACTTTGTAAGGAACTCCACTGTGGCCCCAGCCTGAAAATTGTAAAGGATCTCTTTTGGTTGTCATTTAGCTGGACACAAGTTCTGGGAATACATTACGTGACTATATGGTGTGCCAGAAAAAAGCAAATACGCCCCAGAACAAACCACGATCCAGCAAGGTCCCAATTGTGTGGCATTAAAAAGGACCACAAAAACATGGCTTACTGCAGTACTGGAAAAAATATTTCTCAGAAATCTTGATTTGCCCAGTTTGTGATCCCTTTAGCAAGTTACAATTTTCAGATGTCTCACCCAAAGCGATGCTGATGGTTTCTTCAAGAACAGATAACCGAGAAATACCAAATATATCATCATGTCTAAGGCTCCTTTGTTTTACCATAAAATTGCCAGAATAGTTGGGATAAGTGTTGGAGGCGTTTATCGGAGTGAAGGGATGGACGCTGCTCAACCAACCACAGGAGTCCAAATGTTGAGGAATGGCCTCAGCCGCTGTACTGGCCACAGGCGTTTATCGGAGTGAAGGGATGGACACTGCTCGACCAATCACAGGAGCCCAAATGTTGAGGAATGGCCTCAGCCGCTGTACTGGCCACAGGCGTTTATCGGAGTGAAGGGATGGACGCTGCTCAACCAACCACAGGAGCCCAAATGTTGAGGAATGGCCTCAGCCGCTGTACTGGCCACAGGCGTTTATCGGAGTGAAGGGATGGACGCTGCTCAACCAACCACAGGAGCCCAAATGTTGAGGAATGGCCTGAGCCGCTGTACTGGCCAAAGGCGTTTATCGGAGTGAAGGGATGGATGCTGCTCAACCAACCACAGGAGCCCAAATGTTGAGGAATGGCCTCAGCCGCTGTACTGGCCACAGGCATTTATCGGAGTGAAGGGATGGACGCTGCTCAACCGACCACAGGAGCCCAAATGTTGAGGAATGGCCTCAGCCGCTGTACTGGCCACAGGCGTTTATCGGAGTGAAGGGATGGACGCTGCTCAACCAACCACAGGAGCCCAAATGTTGAGGAATGGCCTCAGCCGCTGTACTGGCCACAGGCGTTTATCGGAGTGAAGGGATGGACGCTGCTCGACCAATCACAGGAGCCCAAATGTTGAGGAATGGCCTCAGCCGCTGTACTGGCCACAGGCATTTATCGGAGTGAAGGGATGGACACTGCTCGACCAATCACAGGAGCCCAAATGTTGAGGAATGGCCTGAGCCGCTGTACTGGCCACAGGCGTTTATCGGAGTGAAGGGATGGACGCTGCTCGACCAATCACAGGAGCCCAAATGTTGAGGAATGGCCTCAGCCGCTGTACTGGCCACAGGCATTTATCGGAGTGAAGGGATGGACGCTGCTCAACCAATCACAGGAGCCCAAATGTTGAGGAATGGCCTGAGCCGCTGTACTGTCCACAGGCATTTATCGGAGTGAAGGGATGGACGCTGCTCGACCAACCACAGGAGCCCAAATGTTGAGGAATGGCCTCAGCCGCTGTACTGGCCACAGGCGTTTATCGGAGTGAAGGGATGGACGCTGCTCAACCAACCACAGGAGCCCAAATGTTGAGGAATGGCCTGAGCCGCTGTACTGGCCACAGGCGTTTATCGGAGTGAAGGGATGGATGCTGCTCGACCGACCACAGGAGCCCAAATGTTGAGGAATGGCCTCAACCGCTGTACTGGCCACAGGCGTTTATCGGAGTGAAGGGATGGATGCTGCTCGACCGACCACAGGAGCCCAAATGTTGAGGAATGGCCTCAGCCGCTGTACTGGCCACAGGCATTTATCGGAGTGAAGGGATGGATGCTGCTCGACTGACCACAGGAGTCCAAATGTTGAGGAATGGCCTCAGCCGCTGTACTGGCCACAGGCATTTTTCGGAGGGTCAACCAACAATGGCCAAAGAGGGTAGACTAGTATGGAAGAAAAAAAAAAAAGACATGTGTCCATCAAATTCAAAATCATCCCCCAAAAATCCAGGTTATTCCAGAAGCAGGAATTAAAAGGGTCCAACGGCAGTGCAACCAGTACCTAGCTCAGTCTTCCACTGCCTGTCACTTTAAAAAGTGGAACCATATCTTTATATTTTGCTCCTTCAGAAAATCCAAAGTATCTGCTACATTCGGTTTCTGTGGAAGACGGACGGCGCAATAATTTCCTGCAGGATTCAGGCACCAGAAATCTACAAAACTGAAATGAGACACTACAAGTCCCAGCATGTATCCTGCCGCCACCTGGAAAGGCACGGAGGTCGTTTGAGCTCCTCAGCAGCAGTAGAGTAGAAGGTTGCTCATGGGGCCATCAAATGTTCGAGATGTTCCTGATGTTTATATTTCCATCAGTCTATTAACGATCGACGGACGATTAGATGTGCTAATTATGGGACACTTGCTGGACGTGTGAACAGTTTGGCACAGCGGACAATATGGCCGCTCATTACGATGTCCTTCCGACAAGACAACTGTTAACTGTAGCTAAAGCGTGAAAGCTGCTCGTTCGACACAACAACTGCTGAGCACCCGCTACAGCCTGGACAGGTCGCATGTGCTTCCAGCTCGGTCACAATCGTCCTGTAAAGGTTTGTGTAGACTGGTGTCTAGCATTGCCTCTTGGGGGCATCATACATATTTCTAATGAGCCCCCCAACACAATAAATAAGGCCCCCCACTCTTCAACGCATAATAAATCGATCTAAACACACATTCAAAGTGTTGACTAAAAATAAGTGATCTTTGGACGCATTCTAAGGGCAAATTGAAAACAAAAAGGGGCAAAAATAAATAAATAAAACACACAACATAGCGGGCGCTCCTGAAGTGATGTGAATGGGCCCCCCCAACCCTGGAAGGATCTTTAGCTTTTCTAGGGTGAACACTTTTACAAAATGGCTACCCAGTCATCAGTGGCCATCTACTCTCTGGCTCATACTGGCCACTGAGAAGGTCCAGTTGTTCAGTGGAATGGCAGTGGGGCACAGAACCCCCCCAAAAAAACCCCCAAAAACAAACAAACAAGCAAAACTTTGGGTTTCCTCCGCTTAGCCAAACATTTATTTTTACCGTAGCCGCTGCCAGCAGCCAACACCGGGGACCGGGTTGTACCTTTCAGAATTCTTGATTTTCTTAGGCTTTGGATACATTTGTGACATTAGAACCCCGGACGGATTATTTCAAATTGCAGTTCGTGTTCCTGTTAGGGAGATTCGCTCTCTATTTTCTGACCATTGTCATTAAGACTGGAAATGAGGGAAATTCCAAACATTTTAGCTGCCACCAGAACAGGAAGAAAGAAGAAAATGTCCATTTGAGGAACCTGACAGCTCATTAGGAGAGGGATTTCCCCCACTTTGGAGAGATTTCTTATCACTTCCTGTTTCTATAGGACAGAAGCAAAGTGAGATCTCACCAAATGGGACACAGATAGAAATTTAATAAAAAAGCAAAAACAAAACAAACACAACACTAGCAGTGGTTTTAACCATTCCCCTAAGCATTGACCATAGACCAGGCATGGAGGGCCCCAAATCTGACTCCTGAGATGTCCAAGAGCCGCGTGTAATATTTATTATTTGCAATGGTCCAGGAGATGGTCAAAAGACCGAAGACTACCTGGAAGAAATAGTCAGAGATTGTTCTATGCGAGTGGAGAGGGAAGTCATGCTGTAGAACAGTGTTCTCCAAACTGTGGCCCAGGGGTCAGATGTGGCCCCTTGCTTGCTTTGCCAGATGTGGCCCTTCGGGCACTATTTTCATCCACTGATACCACAAATGGGGCATAATTCCTCCCACTAACACTAATGAAGGGGCAGAATTCCTCTCAATGGCACCAATGATGGGGCACAATTCCTCCCAATGACACCAATCAATGGAGCCCAATTACACCAATATTGGGGTCCAATTCCTCCTAATGACACCAACGAAGGAGGAGAATTCCTCCCAATGACACCAACGATGGGGCACAATTCCTCCCAATGATACCAATAATGGTGTCCAATGACAGCAATAATGGGGCACGATTCCTCCCAATGACACAAATTGGTGGGGCCCAAAGACCCCAATGATTGGGCACAATTCCTCCCACTGACACCAACGAAGGAGCAGAATTCCTCCCAATGACACCACCGATGGGGCCCTATGACACAAATGATGGGGCCCCAATCCCTCCCAATGACACCAATGATGGGGCCCCAATCCCTCCCAATGACACCAATGATGGGGCACAATTCTTCCAAATGAGACCAATAATGGTGTCCAATGACAGCAATAATGGGGCACGATTCCTCCCAATGACACAAACTGGTAGGGCCCAATGACCCCAATGATGGGGCACAATTCCTCCCATTGACACCAATAAAAGGGGCAGATATCCTCTCAATTACACCAACAATGAGGCATAATTCCTCCCAATGACACCAACAATGGGGCACAATTCCTCCCAATGACACCAATAATGTGCTGAATGACAGCAATAATGGGGCACGACTCCTCCCAATGACACAAACTGATGGGCCCAATGACCCCAATGATGGGGCACAATTCCTCCCATTGACACCAATAAAGGGGCAGATATCCTCTCAATTATACCAGCAATAAGGCACAATTCCTCTTAATGACACCAAACGATGGGGCCCAATGACACCAACAATGGGACACAATTCCTCCATGCAACACCAACGAAGCGGCAGAATTTCTCTCAATGACACCAATAATGGTGCCCAATGACGGAACATAATTCCTCCCAATGACACAAACAAAGGGGCAGAATTCCTCTCAAGGACACCAATGATGGGGCACAATTCCTCACAATGACGGGGCACAATTCCTCCCAATGGCGGGGCACAGTTCCTCACAATGACGGGGCACAATTCCTCCCAATGACGGGGCACAGTTACTCACAATGACGGGGCACAATTCCTCACAATGACGGGGCACAGTTCCTCACAATGATGGGGCACAGTTCCTCACAATGACGGGGCACAGTTCCTCCCAATGACGGGGCACAATTCCTCCCAATGATGGGGCACAATTCCTCCCAATGACGGGGCACAGTTCCTCCCAATGACGGGGCACAATTCCTCCCAATGACGGGGCACAATTCCTCCCAATGACGGGGCACAATTCCTCCCAATGATGGGGCACAGTTCCTCCCAATGACGGGGCACAATTCCTCCCAATGACGGGGCACAGTTCCTCCCACTGGCACCAAAGATGGGGCATTGTTTATTCCCACTGAAGTTGGAACTTTTCTAGTCCCAATGACCACAGTGTGGCCCCCCCTGCCTGAAGGACAGTAAATCGGCCCGAAAGTGTGGAGATCCCAGCTGTAGAAGGCGGTCAGAGACTAGGCACATGTCACATGAGACTGTTAGAGCTTACGGTCATTAAAGGCCCTTTTTCAAACCAATACTCACACTGACTGCTGGGCCCCAAGGGCCATACTTCAAATACCAAAGGGCCACATGGGGCCCTTGGGCCCCAGGTTGGGCACCAGGGCTAGAGATGAGAAATGGGAGCTAAGAAAACAAGTAAACCACAAAGCTGGTCTAACAAACCTGACCCTGCCACACTACGGGCCGGTGTGGGGTCTGTTCCACCGATCCACGCCTCATATACTACGGGCCGGTGTGGGGTCTGTTCCACCGACTCACGCCTCATATACTACGGGCCGCTGTGGGGTCTGTTCCACTGATCCACGCCTCATAGACTACGGGCCAGTGTGGGGTCTGTTCCACCGATCCACACCTCATATACTATGGGCCGCTGTGGGGTCTGTTCCACCGATCCACGCTTCATATACTACGGGCCGGTGTGGGGTCTGTTCCACTGACTCACGCCTCATATACTACGGGCCGCTGTGGGGTCTGTTCCACTGATCCACGCCTCATAGACTACGGGCCAGTGTGGGGTCTGTTCCACCGATCCACACCTCATATACTATGGGCCGCTGTGGGGTCTGTTCCACCGATCCACGCCTCATATACTATGGGCTGCTGTGGGGTCTGTTCCACTGATCCACGCCTCATAGACTACGGGCCAGTGTGGGGTCTGTTCCACCGATCCACGCCTCATATACTACGGGCCGCTGTGGGGTCTGTTCCACCGATCCACGCCTCATATACTACGGGCCGGTGTGGGGTCTGTTCCACCGATCCACGCCTCATATACTACGGGCCAGTGTGGGGTCTGTTCCACGCCTCATATACTACGGGCCAGTGTGGGGTCTGTTCCACGCCTCATATACTACGGGCTGGTGTGGGGTCTGTTCCACCCATCCACGCCTCATATACTACGGGCCGGTGTGCGGTCTGTTCCACCCATCCACGCCTCATATACTACGGGCCGGTGTGGGGTCTGTTCCACCGATCCACGCCTCATATACTACGGGCCGGTGTGGGGTCTGTTCCACGCCTCATATACTACGGGCCGGTGTGGGGTCTGTTCCACGCCTCATATACTACGGGCCGGTGTGGGGTCTGTTCCACGCCTCATATACTACGGGCCGGTGTGGGGTCTGTTCCACCCATCCACGCCTCATATACCACGCAAGGAAAAAAGTGTGAATCCGGCAGCTGCTACCATAAAAACAAAACACAACAAGCCTTCCGCCTGTCTCTTTGGTGAATTAGACTCTATAATCTGCGCCGTACAATCCCATTGTGTAGTCAGAAGCCTTGGGGGCCTCCCTGCCCCCACCTGAAAGCTTTGCCTCGTAACTTCGGCCCTAATTGCCGGTGCGTCACAATCCTGTCACCACCAAAGCCAGTCTGTCAGCACGCAGGACGCCCAACTCCGCTCCATCCAACTGGAATTCAAATGTTTTAATGAAGACCTAAAATATTTATACACGCTCTAAAAAAAGATTATTTTTGCTTCTCAAAAAAAAAAAAAAAAAATAAATTCTTCACTTGCCTACGAGCGTGGGGTGGGGGAGGGGCAGTGAAGGAAAGAAGAAAAAAAAAAAAAAAGCCTTGCTTGTGACAGACAAATGAGTCCTTTGTGTCAAACGAGGTGACCTGCCCGGAGATTCCGGGAGAATTGTGAATGGACCGTATTATGAATCTGCGGATGGACAACCCAACTTCAACAGGAGAAAAAAAAAATGGGGGAGGGAGAAGGAAACAAAGTCATTACATTTTGTTGACAAGTTGACTCACCGGAATCTGTGAAAACGCTGGAATTATGTTTCACAACCATACATTTTGTGAGGATGTATAAGAGCAAAATCACCTCCATCACCACGTTACAAGGCGATGAGTAACGTCCTCCCCAAAAAAAGGTCCAAAAACACTGCCGGCCTGACATAACCGGAACACATGCACACTGCTGCTCACAGCAACCTCAAAAGACAGGCTTAGAGGGCTGACAACCGGAACACTGCACACTGCTGCTCACAGCAACCTCAAAAGACAGGCTTAGAGGGTTTATAACCGGAACACATGCACACTGCTGCTCACAGCAACCTCAAAAGACAGGCTTAGAGGGTTTATAACCGGAACACTGCACACTGCTGCTCACAGCAACCTCAAAAGACAGGCTTAGAGGGTTTATAACCGGAACACATGCACACTGCTGCTCACAGCAACCTCAAAAGACAGGCTTAGAGGGTGTATAACCGGAACACTGCACACTGCTGCTCACAGCAACCTCAAAAGACAGGCTTAGAGGGTTTATAACTGGAACACATGCACACTGCTGCTCACAGCAACCTCAAAAGACAGGCTTAGAGGGATGACAACCGGAACACTGCACACTGCTGCTCACAGCAACCTCAAAAGACAGGCTTAGAGGGATGACAACCGGAACACTGCACACTGCTGCTCACAGCAACCTCAAAAGACAGGCTTAGAGGGATGACAACCGGAACACATGCACACTGCTGCTCACAGCAACCTCAAAAGACAGGCTTAGAGGGTTTATAACCGGAACACATGCACACTGCTGCTCACAGCAACCTCAAAAGACAGGCTTAGAGGGATGACAACCGGAACACTGCACACTGCTGCTCACAGCAACCTCAAAAGACAGGCTTAGAGGGATGACAACCGGAACACTGCACACTGCTGCTCACAGCAACCTCAAAAGACAGGCTTAGAGGGATGACAACCGGAACACATGCACACTGCTGCTCACAGCAACCTCAAAAGACAGGCTTAGAGGGTTTATAACCGGAACACATGCACACTGCTGCTCACAGCAACCTCAAAAGACAGGCTTAGAGGGTTTATAACCGGAACACATGCACACTGCTGCTCACAGCAACCTCAAAAGACAGGCTTAGAGGGATGACAACCGGAACACTGCACACTGCTGCTCACAGCAACCTCAAAAGACAGGCTTAGAGGGATGACAACCGGAACACTGCACACTGCTGCTCACAGCAACCTCAAAAGACAGGCTTAGAGGGTTTATAACCGGAACACATGCACACTGCTGCTCACAGCAACCTCAAAAAACAGGCTTAGAGGGATGACAACCGGAACACTGCACACTGCTGCTCACAGCAACCTCAAAAGACAGGCTTAGAGGGATGACAACCGGAACACTGCACACTGCTGCTCACAGCAACCTCAAAAGACAGGCTTAGAGGGTTGACAACCGGAACACTGCACACTGCTGCTCACAGCAACCTCAAAAGACAGGCTTAGAGGGATGACAACCGGAACACATGCACACTGCTGCTCACAGCAACCTCAAAAGACAGGCTTAGAGGGATGACAACCGGAACACATGCACACTGCTGCTCACAGCAACCTCAAAAGACAGGCTTAGAGGGATGACAACCGGAACACATGCACACTGCTGCTCACAGCAACCTCAAAAGACAGGCTTATGGGCAGCACACTGGCTTAGAGGGTTTTTTTACTGCCTTGTAGCCCTGGGGTCCTAGGTTCAAATCCCAGTCAGGACACCATCTGCATGGAGTTTGCATATTCTCTCTGTGTTTACAGTTATTAGCAGGGGTTCTCCGAGAGCAGAAAGTAATTTCAAGGGTTCCTTTGTGTTGAAAAGATTGAGAAAGGCTGGTCTAAACACCCATCCTTCACTTGCCTCAGCAACTCTGGGACAATATTTCGCCCATATAGGCAATACCCCAGTTATGGCGGTTGTAGATGCCCCAGTCATGGCAGTCAGGGATGCCCCAGTCATGGCAGTCAGGGATGCCCCAGTCATGGCAGTCAGGGATGCCCCAGTCATGGCAGTCAGGGATGCCCCAGTCATGGCAGTCAGGGATGCCCCAGTCATGGCAGTCAGGGATGCCCCAGTCATGGCAGTCAGGGATGCCCCAGTCATGGCGGTTGGGGATGCCCCAGTCATGGCGGTCGGGGATGCCCCAGTCATGGCGGTCAGGGATGCCCCAGTCATGGCAGTCAGGGATGCCCCAGTCATGGCAGTCAGGGATGCCCCAGTCATGGCAGTCAGGGATGCCCCAGTCATGGCGGTTGGGGATGCCCCAGTCATGGCGGTCGGGGATGCCCCAGTCATGGCGGTCAGGGATGCCCCAGTCATGGCGGTTGGGGATGCCCCAGTCATGGCGGTCAGTGATGCCCCAGTCATGGCGGTCGGGGATGCCCCAGTCATGGCGGTTGGGGATGCCCCAGTCATGGCAGTCAGGGATGCCCCAGTCATGGCGGTTGGGGATGCCCCAGTCATGGTGGTCAGTGATGCCCCAGTCATGGCGGTCGGGGATGCCCCAGTCATGGCGGTTGGGGATGCCCCAGTCATGGCGGTTGGGGATGCCCCAGTCATGGCGGTCGGAGATGCCCCAGTCATGGCGGTCAGTGATGCCCCAGTCATGGCGGTCGGGGATGCCCCAGTCATGGCGGTTGGGGATGCCCCAGTCATGGCGGTTGGGGATGCCCCAGTCATGGCAGTCAGGGATGCCCCAGTCATGGCGGTTGGGGATGCCCCAGTCATGGCGGTCAGGGATGCCCCAGTCATGGTGGTCAGTGATGCCCCAGTCATGGCGGTCGGGGATGCCCCAGTCATGGCGGTTGGGGATGCCCCAGTCATGGCGGTCGGGGATGCCCCAGTCATGGCGGTTGGGGATGCCCCAGTCATGGCGGTCGGGGATGCCCCAGTCATGGCAGCCAGTGGTTCAGCATTTACACCCCTCCTTCACCTCTACTGAAAAATAGATGTTGGGTGAACTGAATGCCATGATGGCTCCCTATAAGTTTTGGGCACCCCAGAAGAAAAAAAAAAAAGTCTCTTCCTTGCCAAGCCGCCACCATGAATGGGGGCTAGGAATCGAGGGCTCACATTTTTTTGGGGTTGCTAACCAACCATTTGTTAATTTTGGCCACATAACCAAAACTGAAATACGAGTGTTGAGCGCACCGACCTATTTGCAGCAGCCAGAAATGCTTTGTCAGCACTTTTCTCCAGATAGGTGGATGAGCTCTTTATCATTCAGGAAGAAGGGAGTGACCCTGGAAGTTTTTTTTATCCCTGTAATTAAAGGAAGGGATCACCCTGCAGTGGGTTGCTGGCATATTATTAATGAAAGACTCAAGTGGTGTCAAGGCGGAGTCACATTTCTGTAACACAGGCTCATCCTGAACGGCTTAATTTACTGCCGTCACCAACTTCAAGACCTTAAAGAGGAAATGACACTTCTGGAAGGAAGGATCTCGGAATTCCAGCCGTGAACACACATACCTATGGCTGCAACCTATGCAGGAGCGCAGATCCGCACAAAGAGTGTTTATTGAGCGGATCATGATGTCCCGGATCTCCTGGTGCTGCATGTAGATGAACAGGCTGTCTTGTAATGCCATTAAGAATCACAATTTGCTATGACTGTCTAGAACCGGCCAGAAATGTCAAATGTTGCTTCCATGCAATACAGCAATCTAGGGACATTCTGTACATCTGTTAGGAGCAGGGGCGGACTGACCGTTTGGGAACTCGGGGACTGCCCGAGGGCCAAGGGTCAGTAGGGGGCCCCATGAGATGCCCCTGGTACCTTTTTCATAGACTTTTTTGAGTTTGGGCAAGGACACGGGCCCCATGATCCCCTATTGCCCGGGGGCCCCATGAGTTGTCAGTCTGCCCCTGGTTAGGACCCTGGACCCCAGACCCCCTCATACCATTCCTGCTAATAGAACGTCTCACTGCTTTATCCAAAAGTATGCACAAAGCGAAAAGTCAAATTAGAGGATTAGAGGCATCCCCTGTAGCAGGCGCTTCATAGCTGCCGATATACCAGGGCTGATGTACTACATTACAGGGTGTAGTGAATGAGGTGAAGGTGTGCCGACTTCAGTGACCCCACCACATCTCAGTGATTGGGTATTCAGCACCGCTTCCCCTCATTCACCAATCCAAGTTACGACTCACTCTGCAAAGCAAGCATGCCGACTCCTTTAGTGAATCGACCCCGTTACCCAAGACTCTTCACGACTCAAGGGGTGAAGGTGGTTCCATTTACAACATGGAGACGGCTCAGGTGGTGATGAAGGCAGACCCTTCCATTCAGCAGTCAGCTCAAGAAAGAGCTCACCGTAAGGAGGACCGAGTCAAACGTCAGCTTCTCCGGAGCAAAAATTATTTATGAATGTTAAAGACCCCAAAGGGGGCGGAGCTTCTCTACAAAAGCAGAGTTCTACCTTAAATGCAACTCCAACCAGGTTGAAGCACATCGCTGTCCACCGCCCGCTGCCCCTTCTTCTACAATGTGCCTAAAGGGGGACTACACGGCATCTGGGCACCACACACCAAAAGAGCGATCTAATTCATTTTTAATACTGAAAGTGAATTTCCCCATCCATTCATGTCTCCCCATCCATCCATCCATGTCTCCCCATCCATCCATCCATCCATGTCTCCCCATCCATTCTTCCATGTCTCCCCATCCATTCTTCCATGTCTCCCCATCCATCCATGTCTCCATCCATCCATCCATTCTTCCATGTCTTCTCATCCATGTCTCCTCATCCATCCTTCCATGTCTCCATTCATCCATGTCTCCATCCATCCATCCATTTCTCCATCCATCCATTCTTCCATGTCTCCATCCATCCATGTCTCCCCATCCATCCATCCATGTCTCCCCATCCATTCTTCCATGTCTCCCCATCCATTCTTCCATGTCTCCCCATCCATCCATGTCTCCATCCATCCATCCATTCTTCCATGTCTTCTCATCCATGTCTCCTCATCCATCCTTCCATGTCTCCATTCATCCATGTCTCCATCCATCCATCCATTTCTCCATCCATCCATCCATCCATTCTTCCATGTCTCCATCCATCCATGTCTCCCCATCCATTCTTCCATGTCTCCATCCATCCATGTCTCCCCATCCATTCTTCCATGTCTCCCCATCCATTCTTCCATGTCTCCCCATCCATCCTTCCATGTATCTATCCATCCATGTCTCCATCCATCCATGTCTCCATCCATCCATGTCCCCATGCTTTATTTTGCCAAGAAAAACACCCCCCTAGCATATCTGACTGTAGCCATCTTGAGTAAGGCTTTTTCCACTTGAATTTAGTATACTGGGGGGGCTACAGACCCCGCTGAGCACCCACATTCAACGAAGGTGACCCTGATGACTTCCTGGGCTGCTCTCCTATATTAACATTGACTTTTCATAGACTTTAATCCAACAATATGGAGGCATTCTGATGGCTCCACTTCCTCATCCCAGTAGAATGGGTTCCTGGGTGCAATCTGGGCAACTTGGTGGCTTATTGGTCAGCTCCTCTGCTGGAAGGTTAGCTGGCTCAACTGAGTGCGCCCAAGATGGCTGCCTCGCCTCCTAAGCATTTTGAGCCCAAATGAACAATTAAAACACCAACAAACACACATGTCCCATCATGGAGCCAACTTCATAGGAACAATGGGTTGTATTCTACAGAACGTTCTGTTTTGTCGTTCAGGACGCAGATTTATGTTGCGGACAAACATTTTATATTATGTTTCCTTCAGCTGTATATGAAATTCAGAAGCTCCATCTGTTAATCACTTTGCAGTCGTTTATACACCCCAACCCCCCGCCACCCCCACCCCCACCCCAAGAGACGATCTGCATTAGGAGAAGTGTGAGAAGAGGAGATGGAGGCAGAATCTTGGGAACACCATCCCGGCCAAGACTTCTTCTGTCTGAATAAAAAACTGAAACACGGGAGGAAAGGAAGAAACAATACTTCTAATATTCATAGACTGATCTGCTAAAATATTTATAATTCCTTTAAAAGAAGAAAAAACCCGGATGTAGGAATTGTAAAGCCTGACTCTAGCAGGTGAAGTGGGGTTTCTCATCACTGGTCTCTATTTTGGGGCGCCGGTCTCACCTAAGGTAACCTCTGCTTACGCATTTCTTCTCTTCATCCTTTGCGGAGCTCAAGTGGCGTGAATTCATGAAAAGGTTGACTAGCCGAGGGGCTGGGAGTGGCATTGCTGGACATAGAGGTGTCAACGTGAGGGCCACCATGCCCAACAATCAGTCTGATGGGTACCAACACATTATATTTGTTTGAAACAAAGAAAACAATAAGCAGTGTGAAGACAGGAGGAGCATTTTGGATGAAAACGTCTTTTTGTGAATCGGCCAACAAGGGGCAGCTGGCTCTGCAGAGACGGATAAAAGTCAAAGCGTGACATTTCCTTTAGAACGCAATGTCCTCGGCCTTTGACTGTCACCCACCTATCATGAGACTGACTGCAGCCGGGACCCAAAACCTCTTCCAGCCATCTATTATCATGCTGGAGAACTCCCGAGAGGTGCGAGGAACCTACATGTGTCCTCTATGTAGATTCCCTGAAATGTGAGAATTATTCTCAACACAGAGGAACCCCGGAAATAACTTTCTGGTCTCAGGGAACCCCTTAGAGAAATGATTATATCTACAAATCATGATACATTGGTGTGAAGGTCAGTGGGACAAATGCCCCTTACATTGGGGGTCAGTGGGAAGAATGTCCCTTACATTGGGGGTCAGTGGGAAGAATGTCCCTTACATTGGGGTGAAGGTCAGTGGGACAAATGCCCCTTACATTGGGGGTCAGTGGGAAGAATGTCCATTACATTGGGGGTCAGTGGGAAGAATGTCCATTACATTGGGGGTCAGTGGGAAGAATGTCCCTTACATTGGGGGTCAGTGGGAAGAATGTCCATTACATTGGTGGTCAGTGGGAAGAATGTCCCTTACATTGGTGGTCAGTGGGAAGAATGTCCCTTACATTGGGGGTCAGTGGGAAGAATGTCCCTTACATTGGTGGTCAGTGGGAAGAATGTCCCTTACATTGGGGGTCAGTGGGAAGAATGTCCCTTACATTGGGGGTCAGTGGGAAGAATGTCCCTTACATTGGTGATCAGTGGTAAGAATGTCCCTTACATTGGGGGTCAGTGGGAAGAATGTCCCTTACATTGGGGGTCAGTGGGAAGAATGTCTCTTACATTGGGGGTCAGTGGGGAAGAATGTCCCTTACATTGGGGGTCAGTGGGAAGAATGTCCCTTACATTGGTGGTCAGGGGGAAGAATGTCCCTTACATTGGGGGTCAGTGGGAAGAATGTCCCTTACATTGGGGGTCAGTGGGAAGAATGTCCCTTACATTGGTGATCAGTGGGAAGAATGTCCCTTACATTGGGGGTCAGTGGGAAGAATGTCCCTTACATTGGTGGTCAGTGGGAAGAATGTCCCTTACATTGGGGGTCAGTGGGAAGAATGTCCCTTACATTGGGGGTCAGTGGGAAGAATGTCCCTTACATTGGGGGGTCAGTGGGAAGAATGTCCCTTACATTAGGGGTCAGTGGGAAGAATGTCCCTTACATTGGGGGTCAGTGGGAAGACTGTCCCTTACATTGGAGGTCAGTGGGAAGAATGTCCCTTACATTGGGGGTCAGTGGGAAGAATGTCCCTTACATTGGTGGTCAGTGGGAAGAATGTCCCTTACATTGGTGGTCAGTGGGAAGAATGTCCCTTACATTGGGGGGTCAGTGGGAAGAATGTCCCTTACATTAGGGGTCAGTGGGAAGAATGTCCCTTACATTGGGGGTCAGTGGGAAGACTGTCCCTTACATTGGAGGTCAGTGGGAGGAATGTCCCTTACATTGGTGGTCAGTGGGAAGAATGTCCCTTACATTGGGGGTCAGTGGGAAGAATGTCCCTTACATTGGTGGTCAGTGGGAAGAATGTCCCTTACATTGGGGGTCAGTCGGAAGAATGTCCCTTACATTGGTGGTCAGTGGGAAGAATGTCCCTTACATTGGTGGTCAGTGGGAAGAATGTCCCTTACATTGGGGGGTCAGTGGGAAGAATGTCCCTTACATTGGGGGTCAGTGGGAAGAATGTCCCTTACATTGGGGGTCAGTGGGAAGAATGTCCCTTACATTGGGGGTCAGTGGGAAGAATGTCCCTTACATTGGGGGTCAGTGGGAAGAATGTCCCTTACATTGGGGGTCAGTGGGAAGAATGTCCCTTACATTGGGGGTCAGTGGGAAGAATGTCCCTTACATTGGGGGTCAGTGGGAAGAGTGTCCCTTACATTGGGGGTCAGTGGGAAGAATGTCCCTTACATTGGGGGTCAGTGGGAAGAATGTCCCTTACATTGGAGGTCAGTGGGAAGAATGTCCCTTACATTGGGGGTCAGTGGGAAGAACGCCCCTTACATTGGGGGTCAGTGGGAAGAACGCCCCTTACATTGGGGGTCAGTGGGAAGAACGTCCCTTACATTGGTGATCAGTGGGAAGAATGTCCCTTACATTGGTGGTCAGTGGGAGGAATGTCCCTTACATTGGGGGTCAGTGGGAAGAATGTCCCTTACATTGGGGGTCAGTGGGAAGAATGTCCCTTACATTGGGGGTCAGTGGGAAGGATGTCCCTTACATTGGGGGTCAGTGGGAAGAATGTCCCTTACATTGGGGGTCAGTGGGAAGGATGTCCCTTACATTGGGGGTCAGTGGGAAGAATGTCCCTTACATTGGGGGTCAGTGGGAAGAATGTCCCTTACATTGGGGGTCAGTGGGAAGAATGTCCCTTACATTGGAGGTCAGTGGGAAGAATGTCCCTTACATTGGGGGTCAGTGGGAAGAATGTCCCTTACATTGGTGGTCAGTGGGAAGAATGTCCCTTACATTGGGGGTCAGTGGGAAGAATGTCCCTTACATTGGGGGTCAGTGGGAAGAATGTCCCTTACATTGGGGGTCAGTGGGAAGAATGTCCCTTACATTGGGGGTCAGTGGGAAGAATGTCCCTTACATTGGGGGTCAGTGGGAAGAATGTCCCTTACATTGGGGGTCAGTGGGAAGAATGTCCCTTACATTGGGGGTCAGTGGGAAGAATGTCCCTTACATTGGGGGTCAGTGGGAAGAATGTCCCTTACATTGGGGGTCAGTGGGAAGAACGTCCCTTACATTGGGGGTCAGTGGGAAGAATGTCCCTTACATTGGGGGTCAGTGGGAAGAATGTTCCTTACATTGGGGGTCAGTGGGAAGAATGTCCCTTACATTGGGGGTCGGTGGGAAGAGTGTCCCTTACATTGGGGGTCAGTGGGAAGAGTGTCCCTTACATTGGGGGTCGGTGGGAAGAATGTCCCTTACATTGGGGGTCAGTGGGAAGAATGTCCCTTACATTGGGGGTCAGTGGGAAGAATGTCCCTTACATTGGGGGTCAGTGGGAAGAATGTCCCTTACATTGGGGGTCAGTGGGAAGAATGTCCCTTACATTGGGGGTCAGCGGGAAGAATGTCCCTTACATTGGGGGTCAGTGGGAAGAATGTCCCTTACATTGGGGGTCAGTGGGAAGGATGTCCCTTACATTGGGGGTCAGTGGGAAGAATGTCCCTTACATTGGGGGTCAGTGGGAAGGATGTCCCTTACATTGGGGGTCAGTGGGAAGAATGTCCCTTACATTGGGGGTCAGTGGGAAGAATGTCCCTTACATTGGGGGTCAGTGGGAAGAATGTCCCTTACATTGGAGGTCAGTGGGAAGAATGTCCCTTACATTGGGGGTCAGTGGGAAGAATGTCCCTTACATTGGTGGTCAGTGGGAAGAATGTCCCTTACATTGGGGGTCAGTGGGAAGAATGTCCCTTACATTGGGGGTCAGTGGGAAGAATGTCCCTTACATTGGGGGTCAGTGGGAAGAATGTCCCTTACATTGGGGGTCAGTGGGAAGAATGTCCCTTACATTGGGGGTCAGTGGGAAGAATGTCCCTTACATTGGGGGTCGGTGGGAAGAGTGTCCCTTACATTGGGGGTCAGTGGGAAGAGTGTCCCTTACATTGGGGGTCGGTGGGAAGAATGTCCCTTACATTGGGGGTCAGTGGGAAGAATGTCCCTTACATTGGGGGTCAGTGGGAAGAATGTTCCTTACATTGGGGGTCAGTGGGAAGAATGTCCCTTACATTGGGGGTCAGTGAGAAGAGTGTCCCTTACATTGGGGGTCAGTGGGAAGAGTGTCCCTTACATTGGGGATCAGTGGGAAGAATGTCCCTTACATTGGGGGTCAGTGGGAAGAATGTCCCTTACATTGGGGGTCAGTGGGAAGAATGTCCCTTACATTGGGGGTCAGTGGGAAGAGTGTCCCTTACATTGGGGGTCAGTGGGAAGAATGTCCCTTACATTGGTGATCAGTGGGAAGCATGTCCCTTACATTGGTGGTCAGTGGGAAGAATGTCCCTTACATTGGGGGTCAGTGGGAAGAGTGTCCCTTACATTGGGGGTCAGTGGGAAGAATGTCCCTTACATTGGGGGTCAGTGGGAAGAATGTCCCTTACATTGGAGGTCAGTGGGAAGAATGTCCCTTACATTGGGGATCAGTGGGGAGAATGTCCCTTACATTGGGGGTCAGTGGGAAGAGTGTCCCTTACATTGGGGGTCAGTGGGAAGAATGTCCCTTACATTGGGGGTCAGTGGGAAGAATGTCCCTTACATTTGAGGTCAGTGGGAAGAATGTCCCTTACATTGGGGGGTCAGTGGGAAGAATGTCCCTTACATTGGGGGTCAGTGGGAAGAATGTCCCTTACATTGGGGGTCAGTGGGAAGAATGTCCCTTACATTGGTGGTCAGTGGGAAGAATGTCCCTTACATTGGTGATCAGTGGGAAGAATGTCCCTTACATTGGGGGTCAGTGGGAAGAATGTCCCTTACATTGGGGGTCAGTGGGGAAGAATGTCCCTTACATTGGTTGTCAGTGGGAAGAATGTCCCTTACATTGGGGGTCAGTGGGAAGAATGTCCCTTACATTGGTGATCAGTGGGAAGAATGTCCCTTACATTGGGGGTCAGTGGGAAGAATGTCCCTTACATTGGTGGTCAGTGGGAAGAATGTCCCTTACATTGGGGGTCAGTGGGAAGAATGTCCCTTACATTGGTGGTCAGTGGGAAGAGTGTCCCTTACATTGGGGGTCAGTGGGAAGAGTGTCCCTTACATTGGGGGTCGGTGGGAAGAATGCTCCTTACGCTAAAAGGATCAATGGTGTCAATGGGAACGTATCTGAGAGGCAGAAATGACCGGTCGCTCCAGGAACATCTAGCAACCCTTGAAGGAACCTGGTCTACATAATTTTCTGTCTAACATCACAATCCCGTCACCCCCCCGCACACCATTTCAAAATTCAGCTCTGACAGCAGGAGTGGCTGCCCGGCCTGCTGGGAGAGGAGAGCGGGGCTGAGTGACACATTCATATTTGCAGCCACTCTGGGTGACACTCTCATATTTCAAGGTATTTACAGGCAGAAATGTGTCCGGAGGGAGGACAGGGGACACCTAGAAATAACCACCAGGCCAAGGTTACACTTCTGTATGGTAACATGGCTCAGTAGTATGAGATGGGAAAACAATAGCAAGAAAGAATGGCTGCTGGGAAAATAAGAACATTTAATAAGGGAGGTAATGGCATTAGATAAACTTCAGAACATAACCCCCCCTCCCCCCACCCCAAAAGATTGGAGTTCTCTCTAGAGCCTGGCTTCAGACTAGCAGTCATACATGGTACTGCATGTGTTGTGGCACTATTCATTCAGAATGCACATATACAGAAGATGTCAATGCTCCTGACCTACAACATACCATAACCCACATATAATGTACTGCATTGCCGAAAATGCCGGAGGTGCGTTCTGCCAAGTGTTGGGTTGTGCTGGCGGCCCTTTCAAAACCACCAAGAATGCGTCAAAGCGTGCGGAGATGCCTTCAGGCTCACTAGGCCCCTAAGCTTGTCATGTCCCTTGGCTCAGATCACCACAGGACTGAATAGCTGTCAGGAACACTTTCCTCATCTTATCAATCAAGACACATAAAAGAGGCAAAAACCGTCTCCAATAGTGTCAGTCCGGCATATATGTTACTTAGAATCGGTTAAAACACTTACATGGACGCTGTACATAGAAAAGCATGTAAAAAATATGCATCCCAGAATCCTCAGAGGCATGTGTGCATGCGTGGTGACGTCGTGGCTTTTGACTCCACCCAACGTGTTTCGTCATAGGTGACGTCATCGGGGGCACGATGCATATGTTCAATTACTTTCGGAATTCAAACTTTACATAAAACAGGGTACACATTGCCGGATAATATGCTACATTATGTTTCTGAATTTCAGTGGTTCATATCAGGGGCGGACTGACAACTCATGGGGCCCCCAGGCAATAGGGGATCATGGGGCCCCTGTGTCCTTGCCCAAACTCAAAAAAGCCTATGAAGAAGGTACCAGGGGCATCTCATGGGGCCCCCTACTGACCCCGGGCCCTTGGGCAGTGCCTGAGTTTCCAAATGGTCAGTCCGCCCCTGGTCCATATAGTGAACTCGGTGTAGTTATTCCCCCCTGAGGTCATCACAGAGGACAAGGGGGCGCTCTTTACGTCTGGAGGAAAAGAGATTTAATCTCCAAACACGGAAAGGATTCTTCACAGTAAGAGCTGTGAGAATGTGGAATAGACTCCCTCCAGAGTTGGTTGTGACCAGCTCAGTGGATTGCTGGAGGAAAGTCCTGGATTCTTTCTTGGATACACAGAATATAACTGGGTATAACATTTATAGGGAAAGGTGATCCAGGGAATATCCGATTATTGATCCGGGAATATCCGATTATTGATCCAGGGAATATCCGATTATTGATCCAGGGAATATCCGATTGCCTCTCGGGGGATCAGGAAGGAATTTTTCCCTGCAGGAGGAGATTGGATTGTGCTTTGCTGGGTTTGTTTGCCTTCCTCTGGATCCACTGTGGGTGGAGGATTATAACTTGTTTTTTTATGGTTGAACTGGATGGACTTTTATCTTTTTTTCAGCCAGACTAACTATGTAACTATGTAACAATGTAACTATGTAAGACAGGGACTTTTGTTAGGCCATGAATTAAAATAAATAAATAATAATAATTATAACTCTTATAACTGGCAGATAAAGATTATATATATATAGTAATTATTATAATAACAACAACCAAAAAATTGGTATAATAAAGTATGACATACAGTATACATATTTTCTCTCTCCATATACATACATACAATATATATATATTTTAATTATGTATGTATGTATGTATGTATGTATGTATGTATGTAAATGGAGAGAGAGAAAAATATTTATACTTTATTATAACAGTTTTTTGGTTGAGATTATATATATATAACAATAATTATTAGCTTCTTATTTCTCTCTCATATATACATATAATATACACACACATACATGCAATATATACATATACACACGCACATACATGCAATATATACATATACACACGCACATACATATACATGCAATATATACACACACACATACAATATACATACAATATATACATATACACACGCACATACATGCAATATATACATATACACACACACATACAATATACATACAATATATACATATACACGCACATACATACATACATACAATATACACACACACATACAATATACAGTAGTGATACACACACACAATATATACATATAATATACACACACACATACATGCAATATATACATATACACACGCACATACATGCAATATATACATATACACACGCACATACATATACATGCAATATATACACACACACATACAATATACATACAATATATACATATACACACGCACATACATGCAATATATACATATACACACACACATACAATATACATACAATATATACATATACACGCACATACATACATACATACATACAATATACACACACACATACAATATACAGTAGTGATACACACACACAATATATACATATAATATACACACGCACATACATGCAATATATACATATACACACGCACATACATATACATGCAATATATACACACACACATACAATATACATACAATATATACATATACACGCACATACATACATACATACAATATACACACACACAATATATACATACAATATATACATATACACACGCACATACAATATATACATATAATATACATACACGCACATACAATATACAGTAGCGATGCACACACTGTATATCATCTTTATCTACCAGCTAGAAGAGAATGTGTTGTCTGCTGTCGGATCCTGTCTGGTGGATGTCAGGAGGACAGTAAACAACACTTTGCACACGGATCTTCCATTCATGAGACTCACAGACAACAAACATGACAGCAGAGCCCAGCTTTGGCTTCAATACTCGCCTTCAATGCAGAGCAGTCTCCCACAGTCCTATCTCTCCACCACTAGGTGTCCTCAGTGTGCCGACCAGCATCATTTCACCCACTTCCTCTGAGCCCAGGTGGTCATGGACACACCCCTTGTGGGGGGACGTCACCTCCCCAGCCGCAGTCATAGTGGGGGGAGAAGGGGAAGTAGCTGCGACATCCCCCAAGCCCAGCGCTTGTTTCCGCGGCAGAGTTCTGCTTTAGCTCCTCTCCGGTTGGCCTGTCAGGAGGGTCCGTCCGGTATGCCGGCTTTTATGGGAATATTTTTAGCTCGGTGTCGCCGCCCCACCCAGGACTCGCTGTAGTATTCATGACTAATCGGCAGGAAATCGCGGAGCTGTGAATGGGCTGAGCGCCGATGTGAACTATTCAGCGCTGAGCGCCGAGGATGGAAACAAGAGAAGAGGCGGCGATGAGACCCCCATCCTCCGCAGACTGTTATGGGGTCCTGGGGCCGGAAAGTCACAGGAGAACCCGGGGGGGGGGGGGGGGGGCAACCAAAACACCAAACTTGGCTCTCCCCCCCCCCCTCCCCCCCGAGGCGCACCGTTCAATGTACGGACAATGGCATCCCCGACTACTGCAAAACCTGCCATACGTGGCCCTAACATGTGATACTTTGCATGTCATGTGTGTGCATCCAGAGGGGGAGTAACAGATACAACCCCCATCACAGTACTCCCCCCACCCCCATCACAGTACTCCCCCCATCACAGTACTCCCCCCATCACAGTACTCCCCCCATCACAGTACTCCCCCCATCACAGTACTCCCCCCACCCCCATCACAGTACTCCCCCCATCACAGTACTCCCCCCACCCCCATCACAGTACTCCCCCCATCACAGTACTCCCCCCATCACAGTGCTCCCCCCATCACAGTACTCCCCCCACCCCCATCACAGTACTCCCCCCATCACAGTACTCCCCCCACCCCCATCACAGTACTCCCCCCATCACAGTACTCCCCCCACCCCCATCACAGTACTCCCCCCACCCCCATCACAGTACTCCCCCCATCACAGTACTGCCCCCACCCCCATCACAGTACTCCCCCCATCACAGTACTCCCCCCACCCCCATCACAGTACTCCCCCCCATCACAGTACTCCCCCCACCCCCATCACAGTACTCCCCCCACCCCCATCACAGTACTCCCCCCATCACAGTACTCTCCCCACCCCCATCACAGTACTCCCCCCATCACAGTACTCCCTCCACCCCCATCACAGTACTCCCCCCACCCCCATCACAGTACTCCCCCCATCACAGTACTCCCCCCACCCCCATCACAGTACTCCCCCCATCACAGTACTCCCCCCACCCCCATCACAGTACTCCCCACACCCCCATCACAGTACTCCCCCCATCACAGTACTCTCCCCACCCCCATCACAGTACTCCCCCCATCACAGTACTCCCCCCACCCCCATCACAGTACTCCCCCCACCCCCATCACAGTACTCCCCCCATCACAGTACCCCCCCACCCCCATCACAGTACTCCCCCCACCCCCATCACAGTACTTCCCCCATCACAGTACTCCCCCCACCCCCATCACAGTACTCCCCCCATCACAGTACTCCCCCCACCCCCATCACAGTACTCCCCCCATCACAGTACTCCCCCCACCCCCATCACAGTACTCCCCCCATCACAGTACTCCCCCCACCCCCATCACAGTACTCCCCCCATCACAGTACTCCCCCCACCCCCATCACAGTACTCCCCCCACCCCATCACAGTACTCCCCCCATCACAGTACTCCCCCCACCCCCATCACAGTACTCCCCCCATCACAGTACTCCCCACACCCCCATCACAGTACTCCCCCCATCACAGTACTCCCCCCACCCCCATCACAGTACTCCCCCCATCACAGTACTCCCCCCACCCCCATCACAGTACTCCCCCCATCACAGTACTCCCCCCACCCCCATCACAGTACTCCCCACACCCCCATCACAGTACTCCCCCCATCACAGTACTCTCCCCACCCCCATCACAGTACTCCCCCCATCACAGTACTCCCCCCACCCCCATCACAGTACTCCCCCCATCACAGTACTCCCCCCACCCCCATCACAGTACTCCCCCCATCACAGTACTCCCCCCACCCCCATCACAGTACTTCCCCCATCACAGTACTCCCCCCACCCCCATCACAGTACTCCCCCCATCACAGTACTCCCCCCACCCCCATCACAGTACTCCCCCCATCACAGTACTCCCCCCACCCCCATCACAGTACTCCCCCCATCACAGTACTCCCCCCCGTC
>NW_028319585.1:125000-235890 GCF_062004578.1 Staurois parvus | reverse complement strand
CATGTATAATACATAAGGGGGGGATATGATCTCCATGTATAATACATAAGGGGGATACGATCTCCATGTATAATACATAAGGGGGGATATGATCTCCATGTATAATACATAAGGGGGGATATGATCTCCATGTATAATACATAAGGGGGGGATATGATCTCCATGTATAATACATGGGGGGGGGGTATAATCTCCATGCATAATACATAAGGGGGGATATGATCCCGGACCTGCTGAGCCCAACGGATGATCTCGACCTGGTGAGGCCTACCATCGCCTACCACGACACAACCCTGCCCTGACCTGAAGCGCATCTGACGACCCCTGTGAGTACAGTGCAGGAGAAGGCCTGACTGCTGGTTCTGTGATCCCCCTGCCCCTACTACACCCAACTCCCACAGCTGACGCCCACCCCTCATAAACTTCTCTAAACCTCATCTCCACCACCTGGGAAACACTTCCACTGCTGACATCCACCCCTCATCTCCTCAAGCCAAACCTCACCCCTCAATCTGGGTCTGACACAAACTGGAACTTGCAGCTTGACTACCCTTGGCCACAACTTATCGAACTGAACTCTACCCATCCTGATCCTAAGCACGAGAACTCTAGCTACAGGAAGTTACAACAACGAGATACACCACTGCACGCTAGACTATCTGCTACCAAGCGCCCTGAGAAACTTTCCACCTCACTTGTCCGCCACTCCGTTTGCCTTCCTAAAATGCCACCTGTACTCCTCCCCATACTCCTCTCCTCTGTTCCCAAAATCTCTTCCTTTATCCCTCTGCTCCTCCCAAACAACTATACATCGCACCCTCACTGCTTCCATCTCCCCACTACGGCTCTCACCACCTCCTCCTGATACTCCACTCTCCCACTGACCTGAATGCCACCACTGGTAGATTCACACGCTCTTGTACATCCCGCTCCCATGACACCTTTCTCACCCTTCTTCTTCTCCTAACCGCGGGGGACATCTCCCTGAACCCTGGTCCTCCACCACCTCGCTCACCCACATGGCACCCTCCTACTTCCACGAACTGCCGCAACCCCCTCAACCTAATACCTGTCCCCCTGCTCCCCAAAATTACCCCTCCGGTTTCGTGTGCACTCCTGAACACCCGATCGGTTTGCAACAAACTCACCGCCATCCACGACTTCTTTGTCTCCCGCTCACTCAACCTCCTGGCGATCACCGAAACCTGGATCCAGCCCACTGACTCTACCTCCCCTGCGACACTCTCCTATGCAGGTCTCACCTGGACCCACTCACCCAGACCCAGCGGTCAAAAAGGTGGTGGGGTTGGTATGCTCCTGTCACTGCTGAGCACCTTCCAAGTACTCCCAAACCCCCCCTCTCTGTCCTTCTCCTCCTTTGAGGCCCACCGCATCCGACTATTCTCTCCAATCCCTCTGAGGATTGCAGTAATCTATTGGCCTCCTGGACCCGTGTCCCGCTTCCTTGACGACTTCTCCGCCTGGTTACCCTTCTTTCTCTCCTCCGAGCTCCCCACCATCATCCTTGGAGACTTCAACATCCCTATCAACATCAATAACCCGGCCACATCCCAACTCCTCTACTTAACCTCTTCTTTTGCACTCGCACAATGTATACAGTCCACCACCCACTCCGACGGGAACACCCTGGACCTTGTTTTCTTTCATCTCTGCACCCCCCACAAGCTCACAAACGCCCCCTTTCCTCTCTCTGACCACAACCTCATCACCTTCTCTGTCTCTTCGTCCTCAAACACCTATCCCCCCAAACGTCAAACCATCACCAGCCGAAACCTCCGCAACCTGAACCCTGCCCCCTTCCACGCTGCAGCTGACCAACTTTATGACAGTATCCTTCCCCTGTCCTGCCCTGACCTGGCCACTACTGTTTATAACAACTCGCTGTCAGCCGCTCTTGACTCCTTAGCACCCCTAACCACACGTAGTTATAGACCCCGACCGCTTCAACCCTGGCAGAATGATCATACCAAAAATCTCAAATGACGCAGTCGTGCGCTGGAGCGACTATGGCGCAAAACCAGATCCCAACAAGCGTTCACCTGATATAAATCTGCCTTCCTCACCTACACTTCCTCCCTCCACGCTGCCAAGCAAGCCTACTTTGTTACCCTCATCAATACCTTCTCCTCCTATCCTCGCCGGCTCTTCTCTACTTTTAACTCTCCATATATGGATATGATCTCCATGTATAATACATAAGGGGGGATATGATCTCCATGTATAATACATAAGGGGGGGATATGATCTCCATGTATAATACATAAGGGGGGATATGATCTCCATGTATAATACATAAGGGGGGGATATGATCTCCATGTATAATACATAAGGGGGGGATATGATCTCCATGTATAATACATAAGGGGGGATATGATCTCCATGTATAATACATAAGGGGGGGATATGATCTCCATGTATAATACATAAGGGGGGGATATGATCTCCATGTATAATACATAAGGGGGGATATGATCTCCATGTATAATACATAAGGGGGGATATGATCTCCATGTATAATGCATAAGGAGGGATATGATCTCCATGTATAATACAAAAGGGGGGATATGATCTCCATGTATAATACATAAGGGGGATATGATCTCCATGTATAATACATAAGGGGGGATATGATCTCCATGTATAATACATAAGGAGGGATATGATCTCCATGTATAATACATAAGGGGGGATATGATCTCCATGTATAATACATAAGGGGGGGATATGATCTCCATGTATAATACATAAGGGGGGATATGATCTCCATGTATAATACATAAGGGGGGATATGATCTCCATGTATAATACATAAGGGGGGGATATGATCTCCATGTATAATACATAAGGGGGGATGTGATCTCCATGTATAATACATAAGGGGGGGATATGATCTCCATGTATAATATATAAGGGGGGGATATGATCACCATGTATAATACATAAGGGGGGATATGATCTCCATGTATAATACATAAGAGGGGGATATGATCTCCATGTAGAATACATAAGGGGGATGTGATCTCCATGTATAATACATAAGGGGGGGATATGATCTCCATGTATAATACATAAGGGGGATATGATCTCCATGTATAATACATAAGGGGGATATGATCTCCATGTATAATACATAAGGGGGGATATGATCTCCATGTAGAATACATAAGGGGGGGTATGATCTCCATGTATAATACATAAGGGGGGATATGATCTCCATGTATAATACATAAGGGGGGATATGATCTCCATGTATAATACATAAGGGGGGGTATGATCACCATGTATAATACATAAGGGGGGATATGATCTCCATGTATCATACATAAGGGGGGATATGATCTCCATGTATAATACATAAGGGGGGGATATGATCTCCATGTATAATACATAAGGGGGGGATACGATCTCCATGTATAATACATAAGGGGGGATATGATCTCCATGTATAATACATAAGGGGGATATGATCACCATGTATAATACATAAGGGGGGATATGATCTCCATGTATAATACATAAGGGGGGATATGATCTCCATGTATAATACATAAGGGGGGGATATGATCTCCATGTATAATACATAAGGGGGATATGATCTCCATGTATAATACATAAGGGGGGATATGATCTCCATGTATAATACATAAGGGGGGATATGATCTCCATGTATAATACATAAGGGGGGATATGATCTCCATGTATAATACATAAGGGGGGATATGATCTCCATGTATAATACATAAGGGGGATATGATCTCCATGTATAATACATAAGGGGGGGATATGATCTCCATGTATAATACATAAGGGGGGGATATGATCTCCATGTATAATACATAAGGGGGGATATGATCTCCATGTATAAATACATCGGTGGTTCATATAGTGAACTCGGTGTAGTTATTCCCCCTGAGGTCATCACAGAGGACAAGGGGGCGCTCTTTACGTCTGGAGGAAAAGAGATGTAATCTCCAAACACAGAAAGGTTTCTTCACAGTAAGAGCTGTGAGAATGTGGAATAGACTCCCTCAAGAGTTGGTTGTGGCCAGCTCAGTGGATTGCTGTAGGAAAGTCCTGGATTCTTTCTTGGATACACAGAATATAACTGGATTTATAGGGAAAGTTGATCCAGTGAATATCCGATTGCCTCTTAGGGGATCAGGAAGGAATTTATCCCCAGCAGGAGCAAATTGGATCGTGCTTTGCTGGGTTTTTGGCTTTCTCTGTATCAACTGTGGGTGTAGGTTTATAACTTTTTTTTTTTTTAATGGTTGAACTGGATGTACTTTTGTCTTTTTTCAGCCAGACTAACTATGTAACTATATATATATATATATATATATATATATATATATATAAATGAATGTATCTGGGACCCCTGTACTACACATATATACATGTTCTCTTAGATTGTAAGCTCCCAGGATCAGGGCCCTCCTATCCCTCTTGTATTGAACTGTATTGTTGCTGTATTGTCTCCCGTTATATTGTAAAGCGCTGAGCAAATTGTTATATATATATATATATATATATATCTGGGACTCCTGTACAATACATATATATACATAGAGTGGACATTGTATCCTCTCCTCCCTGTACAGGGTATATATATATATATATATATATATATACACACACATACACTATACAGAGAAGGGAGAGGATACAATGTACAGTATATGTATAGTAGAGGGGTCTAAGATATATATATATATATATATATATATATATATATATATATATATATATATATATATATATATATATATATGGGACCCCTGTACTATTCGTATACGTACATTGTATCCTCTCCTCTCTGTATAGTGTATATATATATCTGGGACCCCTGTACTATATATATACTGTACATTGTATCCTCTCCTCTCTGTATAGTGTATAGTATATCTGGGACCCCTGTACTATATATATACTGTACTTTGTATCCTCTCCTCTCTGTATAGTATATATATATATATATATCTGGGACCCCTGTACTATACATATACTGTACATTGGATCCTCTCCTCTCTGTATAGTATATATATATATATATCTGGGACCCCTGTACTATACATATATACTGTACATTGTATCCTCTCCTCTCTGTATAGTATATATATATATATCTGGGACCCCTGTCCTATACATATACTGTACATTGTATCCTCTCCTCTCTGTATAGTGTATATATATATCTGGGACCCCTGTACTATACATATACTGTACATTGTATCCTCTCCTCTCTGTATAGTATATATATATATATCTGGGACCCCTGTACTATACATATACTGTACATTGTATCCTCTCCTCTCTGTATAGTGTATATATATATATCTGGGACCCCTGTACTATACATATACTGTACATTGTATCCTCTCCTCTCTGTATAGTGTATATATATATATCTGGGACCCCTGTACTATACATATACTGTACATTGTATCCTCTCCTCTCTGTATAGTGTATATATATATATCTGGGACCCCTGTACTATACATATACTGTACATTGTATCCTCTCCTCTCTGTATAGTATATATATATATATCTGGGACCCCTGTACTATACATATACTGTACATTGTATCCTCTCCTCTCTGTATAGTATATATATATATATATATGGGACCTCTGTACTATACATATATACTGTACATTGGATCCTCTCCTCTCTGTATAGTGTGTGTATATATATATATATATATACAGTCATGGCCGAAATTGTTGGCACCCTTGATATTTTTCCTGAAAATCATGTATTTCTCACGAAACGTATTGCATTAACACATGTTTTGCTATACACATGTTTATTCCCTTTGTGTGTATTGGGACAAAACAAAAAAAGGGAGGAAAGAAAGCAAATTCGACATAATGTCACACAAACCTCCAAAAATGGGCTGGACAAAAGTATTGGCACCCTTTCACAACTGCGGATAAATAAGAATGTTACAAGCATGTGATGCTCCTGTAAACTCACCTGGGGCAAGTAACAGGTGTGGGCAATATAGAAATCACACCTGAAAGCAGATAAAAAGGAGAGACGTTCACTTAACCTTTGCATTGTGTGTCTGTCTGTGCCACACTAAGCATGGACAACAGAAAGAGGAGACGAGAACTGTCTGAGGACCTGAGAACCAAAATTGTGGCAAAATATCAACAATCTCAAGGTTACAAGTCCATCTCCAGAGAACTAGATTTGCCTTTGTCCACAGTGCGCAACATTATCAAGAAGTTTGCAACCCATGGCACTGTAGCTAATCTCCCTGGTCGTGGACGGATGAGGAAAATTGATGAAAGATTGCAACGCAGAATAGTCCGGATGGTGGATAAGCAGCCCCAAACATGTTCCAAAGACATTCAAGCTGTCCTGCAGGCTCAGGGAGCATCAGTGTCAGCGCGAACTATCCGTCGACATTTAAATGAAATGAAACGCTATGGCAGGAGACCCAGGAGGACCCCACTGCTGACACAGAGACATAAAAAAGCAAGACTACAGTTTGCCAAAATGTACTTGAGTAAGCCAAAAGCCTTCTGGGAAAACGTCTTGTGGACAGATGAGACCAAGATAGAGCTTTTCGGTAAAGCACATCATTCTACTGTTTACCGAAAACGGAATGAGGCCTACAAAGAACAAAACACAGTACCTACGGTAAAATATGGTGGAGGTTCAATGATGTTTTGGGGTTGTTTTGCTGCCTCTGGCACTGGGTGCCTTGACTGTGTGCAAGGCATCATGAAATCTGAGGATTACCAAAGGATTTTGGGTCGCACTGTAGGGCCCAGTGTCAGAAAGCTGGGTTTGCGTCCAAGATCCTGGGTCTTCCAGCAGGACAATGACCCCAAACATACGTCAAAAAGCACTCAGAAATGGATGGCAAAGAAGCGCTGGAGAGTTCTGAAGTGGCCAGCAATGAGCCCAGATCTAAATCCCATTGAACACCTGTGGAGAGATCTTAAAATTGCTGTTGGGAAAAGGTGTCCTTCCAATAAGAGAGACCTGGAGCTGTTTGCAAAGGAAGAGTGGTCCAAAATTCCGGGTGAGAGGTGTCAGAAGCTTATTGATGGTTATAGGAAGCGACTGATTTCAGTTATGTTTTCCAAAGGGTGTGCAACCAAATATTAAGTTAAGGGTGCCAATACTTTTGTCCAGCCCATTTTTGGGGTTTTGTGTGACATTATGTCATATTTGCTTTTCTGCCTCTGTTTTATATTTGTTCCAATACATACAAAGGGAATAAACATGTGTATAGCAAAACATGTGTTAATGCAATACCTTTTTTGTGTGAAATACTTGATTTTCAGGAAAAATATCAAGGGTGCCAACAATTTCGGCCATGACTGTATATATATATATATATATATATATCTGGGACCCCTGTACTATACATATACTGTACATTGGATCCTCTCCTCTCTGTATAGTATATATATACTGTATATATGGGACCCCTGTACTATACATATACTGTACATTGTATCCTCTCCTCTCTGTATAGTATATATATATATCTGGGACCCCTTTACTATACATATACTGTACATTGTATCCTCTCCTCTCTGTATATATATATATATCTGGGACCCCTGTACTATACATATACTGTACATTGGATCCTCTCCTCTCTGTATAGTATATATATATATCTGGGACCCCTGTCCTATACATATACTGTACATTGGATCCTCTCCTCTCTGTATAGTGTATATATATATATATATATATATATATATATATATGGGACCCCTGTACTATACATATACTGTACATTGGATCCTCTCCTCTCTGTATAGTATATATATATATCTGGGACCCCTGTACTATACATATACTGTACATTGTATCCTCTCCTCTCTGTATATATATATATATATGGGACCCCTGTACTATACATATACTGTACATTGGATCCTCTCCTCTCTGTATAGTATATATATATATCTGGGACCCCTGTACTATACATATACTGTACATTGGATCCTCTCCTCTCTGTATAGTATATATATATCTGGGACCCCTGTACTATACATATACTGTACATTGGATCCTCTCCTCTCTGTATAGTATATATATATCTGGGACCCCTGTACTATACATATACTGTACATTGGATCCTCTCCTCTCTGTATAGTATATATATATATATCTGGGACCCCTGTACTATACATATACTGTACATTGGATCCTCTCCTCTCTGTATAGTATATATATATATATATAACTGGGACCCCTGTACTATACATATACTGTACATTGTATCCTCTCCTCTCTGTATATATATATATATATATCTGGGACCCCTGTACTATACATATACTGTACATTGGATCCTCTCCTCTCTGTATAGTATATATATATATCTGGGACCCCTGTACTATACATATACTGTACATTGGATCCTCTCCTCTCTGTATAGTATATATATATATATATATAACTGGGACCCCTGTACTATACATATACTGTACATTGGATCCTCTCCTCTCTGTATAGTATATATATATATCTGGGACCCCTGTACTATACATATACTGTACATTGGATCCTCTCCTCTCTGTATAGTATATATATATATCTGGGACCCCTGTACTATACATATACTGTACATTGGATCCTCTCCTCTCTGTATAGTATATATATATATATCTGGGACCCCTGTACTATACATATACTGTACATTGGATCCTCTCCTCTCTGGGTACCAACAATGATTTGAGTGATGATGGGGATGCCAGGCTCCGCCCCCTCACCGCCCCTCTCACCAATTAGCGGACAGCGGTCCTTTCTTTTTCCGTCCTCAATTCCTATTGGTCGGTGATGCCTTCGCTCAGCCCTTCCGCTTTTCGATTGATCACTCGGAGAAAGGAGGCGGGGCTGTGTCTGCAGCGCAGCCCGGCGGGGGCACTGTGACCCGGAGCGGGTGTGTGCCCGTTGTGTGCCCGGTTTCGGGATGATGCTGAGCCGCCTCATGAGCGGCAGCAACCGCAGTCTGGATCTCCCGTGTGTGTGCACCGTGCGGCTGCTGGACGACTCGGAGTATACGTGTAATGTGCAGGTGACAGCGGGGACCGGGGAGGGGGGCAAGGACGGACCGGGCACGGCGGGGGAGGGGGGGGGGGCTGTGTGCCCACCACCTGTCTCTGTGTCATTGTCACCTTGTGATCGCACAATGTGGGATCGGGTGTGCGATCAGTCATCAGGAATCGTCCGATCCCACATAGATGGAGATATATGTATATACTACAGAGAGAGAGAGAGAGAGAGAGAGAGAGGTCCTGTATACAGAGCACATGTCCCCCTTCATCAGCTGTGTGTGATATACACAATGTATACTCCTCTATATACTATATATACAATGTATACTCCTCTATATACTATATATACCATGTATACTCCTCTATATCCTATATATACAATGTATACTCCTCTATATACTATATACACAATGTATACTCCTCTATATCCTATATATACAATGTATACTCCTCTATATACTATATATACAATGTATACTCCTCTATATACTATATATACAATGTATACTCCTCTATATACTATATATACAATGTATACTCCTCTATATACTATATATACAATGTATACTCCTCTATATACTATATATACAATGTATACTCCTCTATATCCTATATACACAATGTATACTCCTCTATATACTATATACACAATGTATACTCCTCTATATACTATGTATACAATGTATACTCCTCTATATACTATATATACAATGTATACTTCTCTATATACTATATATACAATGTATACTCCTCTATATCCTATATATACAATGTATACTCCTCTATATCCTATATATACAATGTATACTCCTCTATATACTATGTATACAATGTATACTCCTCTATATCCTATATATACAATGTATACTCCTCTATATCCTATATATACAATGTATACTCCTCTATATACTATATATACAATGTATACTCCTCTATATACTATATATACAATGTATACTCCTCTATATACTATATATACAATGTATACTCCTCTATATACTATATACACAATGTATACTCCTCTATATACTATATATACAATGTATACTCCTCTATATACTATGTATACAATGTATACTCCTCTATATCCTATATACACAATGTATACTCCTCTATATACTATATATACAATGTATACTCCTCTATATACTATATATACAATGTATACTCCTCTATATCCGATATATACAATGTATACTCCTCTATATCCTATATATACAATGTATACTCCTCTATATCCGATATATACAATGTATACTCCTCTATATCCAATATATACAATATATACTTCTCTATATACAATATATACAATGTATACTCCTCTATATCCTATATACACAATGTATACTCCTCTATATCCTATATACACAATGTATACTTCTCTATATACAATATATACAGTATATACTTCTCTATATCCGATATATACAATGTATACTTCTCTATATACAATATATACAGTATATACTTCTCTATATCCGATATATACAATGTATACTCCTCTATTACTATATATACAATGTATACTCCTCTATATCCGATATATACAATGTATACTTCTCTATATCCAATATATACAATATATACTCCTCTATATCTGATATATACAATGTATACTCCTCTATATACTATATATACAATGTATACTCCTCTATATACTATATATACAATGTATACTCCTCTATATACTATATATACAATGTATACTCCTCTATATCCTATATATACAATGTATACTCCTCTATATACTATATACACAATGTATACTCCTCTATATCCTATATATACAATGTATACTCCTCTATATACTATATATACAATGTATACTCCTCTATATACTATATATACAATGTATACTCCTCTATATACTATATATACAATGTATACTCCTCTATATACTATATATACAATGTATACTCCTCTATATACTATATATACAATGTATACTCCTCTATATCCTATATATACAATGTATACTCCTCTATATACTATATACACAATGTATACTCCTCTATATACTATGTATACAATGTATACTCCTCTATATACTATATATACAATGTATACTTCTCTATATACTATATATACAATGTATACTCCTCTATATCCTATGTATACAATGTATACTCCTCTATATCCTATATATACAATGTATACTCCTCTATATACTATGTATACAATGTATACTCCTCTATATCCTATATATACAATGTATACTCCTCTATATCCTATATATACAATGTATACTCCTCTATATACTATATATACAATGTATACTCCTCTATATACTATATATACAATGTATACTCCTCTATATACTATATATACAATGTATACTCCTCTATATACTATATACACAATGTATACTCCTCTATATACTATATATACAATGTATACTCCTCTATATACTATATACACAATGTATACTCCTCTATATACTATATATACAATGTATACTCCTCTATATACTATATATACAATGTATACTCCTCTATATCCGATATATACAATGTATACTCCTCTATATCCTATATATACAATGTATACTCCTCTATATCCGATATATACAATGTATACTCCTCTATATCCAATATATACAATATATACTTCTCTATATACAATATATACAATGTATACTCCTCTATATCCTATATACACAATGTATACTCCTCTATATCCTATATACACAATGTATACTTCTCTATATACAATATATACAGTATATACTTCTCTATATCCGATATATACAATGTATACTTCTCTATATACAATATATACAGTATATACTTCTCTATATCCGATATATACAATGTATACTCCTCTATTACTATATATACAATGTATACTCCTCTATATCCGATATATACAATGTATACTTCTCTATATCCAATATATACAATATATACTCCTCTATATACTATATATACAATGTATACTCCTCTATATACTATATATACAATGTATACTTCTCTATATACTATATATACAATGTATACTCCTCTATATCCTATATATACAATGTATACTCCTCTATATCCTATATATACAATGTATACTCCTCTATATACTATGTATACAATGTATACTCCTCTATATCCTATATATACAATGTATACTCCTCTATATCCTATATATACAATGTATACTCCTCTATATACTATATATACAATGTATACTCCTCTATATACTATATATACAATGTATACTCCTCTATATACTATATATACAATGTATACTCCTCTATATACTATATACACAATGTATACTCCTCTATATACTATATATACAATGTATACTCCTCTATATACTATATACACAATGTATACTCCTCTATATACTATATATACAATGTATACTCCTCTATATACTATATATACAATGTATACTCCTCTATATCCGATATATACAATGTATACTCCTCTATATCCTATATATACAATGTATACTCCTCTATATCCGATATATACAATGTATACTCCTCTATATCCAATATATACAATATATACTTCTCTATATACAATATATACAATGTATACTCCTCTATATCCTATATACACAATGTATACTCCTCTATATCCTATATACACAATGTATACTTCTCTATATACAATATATACAGTATATACTTCTCTATATCCGATATATACAATGTATACTCCTCTATTACTATATATACAATGTATACTCCTCTATATCCGATATATACAATGTATACTTCTCTATATCCAATATATACAATATATACTCCTCTATATCTGATATATACAATGTATACTCCTCTATATACTATATATACAATGTATACTTCTCTATATCCTATATATACAATGTATACTCCTCTATATCCTATATATATACAATGTATACTCCTCTATATACTATATATACAATGTATACTTCTCTATATCCGATATATACAATGTATACTCCTCTATATACTATATATACAATGTATACTTCTCTATATCCGATATATACAATGTATACTTCTCTGTATCCTATATATACAATGTATACTCCTCTATATACTATATATACAATGTATACTCATCTATATCCAATATATACTCCTCTATATCCTATATATACAATGTATACTTCTCTATATCCGATATATACAATGTATAGTTCTCTATATCCTATATATACTTCTCTATATACAATGTATACTTCTCTATATCCTATATATACAATGTATACTTCTCTATATCCGATATATACAATGTATACTCCTCTATATCCTATATATACAATGTATACTCCTCTATATCCTATATATACAATGTATACTCCTCTATATCCTATATATACACAATGTATACTCCTCTATATCCTATATATACACAATGTATACTCCTCTATATCCTATATATACACAATGTATACTCCTCTATATCCTATATATACAATGTATACTCCTCTATATCCTATATATACACAATGTATACTCCTCTATATCCTATATATATACAATGTATACTCCTCTATATCCTATATATATTGCCTTCTATGCTGCCAGGAATTGCTTTGCATGTGTGAGTGTGTGTGTATATATATTATAGTATAGTGTATATATATATATATATATATATACATACAGTATATATATATATATATATATATGGGTCCTGTATACAGTGCACATGTGCTCTGTGTTATCAGGGGTCCTCTATGGATATGCTATATATATATATACACACACACAGTATATACAGGTGTCTTACATTCTTCCAGTCCACGTGTGTTCTGTGTATAGTCACGGACATTTCTATATGTCTGCCCTGTGTACAGTCTTGTGTGCTGTGTGTGATCAGGTATATGACACATGTCAGCCTTCTACACGTCTGTACTATGTGTCTTCTGTGCTGTCACCCCAGGTTTCCTCTGCACATATAGGTGTATATAGGGGGGTATATAACGGTCTCCCAAATATATACAGTACAAAAGTGTAAAGTCATGCAGACACTCTCAGGTGACGTCCTCTAGATTTCTATAATATTGTTTATGAAAAATCCATTTCCTTTTTTCTGAATGTTAAGACAGTTAAATGTGTGTATATGTGTATGTATATGTATACACTATATTGCTAAAAGTATTGGCCCCACCCTCCAAATCATGTGATTCAGGTGTTCCAATCCCCTCCATATCATGTGATTCAGGTGTTCCAATCCTCTCCATATCATGTGATTCAGGTGTTCCAATCCCCTCCATATCATGTGATTCAGGTGTTCCAATTCCCTCCAAATCATGTGATTCAGGTGTTCTAATCCCCTCCATATCATGTGATTCAGGTGTTCCAATCCCCTCCATATCATGTGATTCAGGTGTCCCAATCCCCTCCATATCATGTGATTCAGGTGTTCCAATCCCCTCCATATCATGTGATTCAGGTGTTCCAATCCCCTCCATATCATGTGATTCAGGTGTCCCAATCCCCTCCATGGACACAGGTGTATACAATCAAGCCCCTAGGCATGCAGACTGCTTCCACAAACATTGGTGAAAGAATGGGTCGCTCTCAGGAGCTCAGTGACTCCAAGCGTGGTCCCGTGATAGGTGGCCACCTGGGCAATAAGTCCATCCGTGACATTTCCTGGCTACTAAATATTCCACGCTCAACTGTTAGTGGGATTATAACAAAGTGGAAGCCACTGGGAACAGCCACTCAGCCACCAAGTGGTAGGCCACGTCACATGACAGGGCGGGGTCAGCGCATGCTGAAGCGCACAGTGCGCAGAAGTCGCCAACTGTCTGCAGAGTCAATAGCTAAAGACCTCCAAACTTGGTGTGGCCTTCAGATGAGCCCAACAACAGAGCGTAGAGAGCTTCATGGAATGGGTTTCCATGGCCGAGCAGCTGCATCCAAGCCTTCCATCACCAAGTGCAATGCAAAGTGTCAGATGCCGTGGTGTAAAGCACGCCGCCACTGGAATCTAGAGCAGAGGAGATGTGTTCTCTGGAGTGACGAATCATGCTTCTCTATCTGGCAATCCGATGGACAGACACGTCCAGACACGGGTTTGGCGATTGCCAGGAGAACGGTACTTGCCTGACTGCATTGTGCCAAGTGTAAAGTTTGGTGGAGGGGGGATTATGGTGTGGGGTTGTTTTTCAGGGGTCAGGCTTGGCCCCCTAGTTCCAGTGAAGGGAACTCTTAAGGTGACATTTTGGACAATTTCATGCTCCCAACTTTGTGGGAAGAGTTTGGGGATGGCCCCTTCCTGTTCCAACATGACTGCCCACCAGTGCACAAAGCAAGGTCCATAAAGACATGAAGGAGCCAGTTTGGGGTGGAGGAACTTGACTGTCCTGCACAGAGTCCTGACCTCAACCCCATAGAACACCTTTGGGATGAATTAGAGCGGAGACTGCGAGCCAGGCCTCCTCCCCCGACATCAGTGCCTGACCTGACAAATGTGCTTCTGGAAGAATGGTCCAACCTTCCCATAGACACCCTCCTAAACCTTGTGGACGGCCTTCCCAGAAGAGTTGAAGCTGTTAAAGCTGCAAAGGGCGGGGCCAACTCAATATTGAACCCTACGGACTAAGACTGGGGGGCCATTAAAGGTCATGTGGGTGGAAAAGGCGGGGCCAACTCAATATTGAACCCTACGGACTACACTGCGGGCCCATTAAAGGTCATGTGTGTGGGAAGGGCGGGGCCAACTCAATATTGAACCCTACGGACTAAGACTGGGGGGCCATTAAAGGTCATGTGTGTGGGAAGGGCGGGGCCAACTCAATATTGAACCCTACGGACTAAGACTGGGGGGCCATTAAAGGTCATGTGTGTGGGAAGGGTGGGGCCAACTCAATACTGAACCCTACGGACTAAGACTGGCCATACATTATAATATTTTCTGGAGAAATTTGCTTTAGATTTACCAAAAACCATCTAATATGAGGTCAAACCTAAACAACACTTTCAATTGTATCCAATTAGGTGGGTCCTTGTGCTACATAGTTGAAGGTAAATCTAAAGGAAATCGTGCAGAAATTGGGCAGAAAATTGTATAGTGTATGGCCAGCCTAAGACTAGGAGGCCATTAAGGATCATGTGTGTGGAAAGGCCGGCAGCCCAATACTTTTGGCAATATAGTGTATGTATATATATATATATATATGGGTTCTATATATCGTGTGCATATGTGACGTGTAATGGACTTCTCTTTCTGTACTGATCTCCTCCTGTGCTGACATCCCGGGCCTGCTCTGTAGACATGAGTGTGGTATATACAGTGTGGTATATATGAGGTGTCCTGTATACAGAGTACATGTGTTGTATGTGATCAGATCTCCGGTCCATAATGGACTTCTCTCTTTCTGCACTGTTCACTTGCGGTGCTCCCATCCGGGGCGTGCTCTGTATATAGTGCACATGTCAGGTATATGACATGTAATGGACTCCTCTATGTCTGTACTAGTCTCCTCCTGTGCTGTCATCCTCGGCGTGCCCTATGTACTGCATGTGTGTGTACAGGGAGCCTTCATATAGTGGTCACATGTTCTGTACCATTAGATGTATGACACCTCATGGACTTCTATATGTCTGTGTTGCCTCCCAAGTTTTGCACATATATATATACTGTAAGGTGTTCTGTATACAGTCCCCATGTGTTCTGTATGGTCATGTATGTGACACGTAAGGGACTATATGTCTGTCCTGATCACCCCCATCCCAGGCTTGTCTTGCATATTAATGTGTATATATATCGGTCATATATACATCATGTGTGCTCTGTGTACTGTCTGGTGTCCGATCTATAATGGACTTTTCTGTCTTTACTGATCACATGCTGAGCCGTGTAGTCTACATGTGTTCTGTACAGTCTATGGACTTCTCTGTGTACTACAAGCTTCCCTCTGAGGTTTGCTTTGCATGTCCTGTATATAGTGTGTATAGATGTCCTGTATATGGTGTATATAGATGTCCTGTATATGGTGTATATAGATGTCCTGTATATAGTGTATAGATGTCCTGTATATAGTGTATAGATGTCCTGTATATAGTGTATAGATGTCCTGTATATGGTGTATATAGATGTCCTGTATATGGTGTATATAGATGTCCTGTATATGGTGTATATAGATGTCCTGTATATAGTGTGTATAGATGTCCTGTATATGGTGTATATAGATGTCCTGTATATAGTGTATATAGATGTCCTGTATATAGTGTATATAGATGTCCTGTATATAGTGTATAGATGTCCTGTATATAGTGTGTATAGATGTCCTGTATATAGTGTATAGATGTCCTGTATATAGTGTATAGATGTCCTGTATATAGTGTATAGATGTCCTGTATATGGTGTATATAGATGTCCTGTATATAGTGTATATAGATGTCCTGTATATAGTGTATATAGATGTCCTGTATATAGTGTATAGATGTCCTGTATATAGTGTATATAGATGTCCTGTATATAGTGTATATAGATGTCCTGTATATAGTGTATATAGATGTCCTGTATATAGTGTATATAGATGTCCTGTATATAGTGTATATAGATGTCCTGTATATGGTGTATATAGATGTCCTGTATATGGTGTATATAGATGTCCTGTATATAGTGTATATAGATGTCCTGTATATAGTGTGTATATAGATGTCCTGTATATAGTGTATAGATGTCCTGTATATAGTGTGTATAGATGTCCTGTATATAGTGTATATAGATGTCCTGTATATAGTGTATAGATGTCCTGTATATGGTGTATATAGATGTCCTGTATATGGTGTATATAGATGTCCTGTATATAGTGTATATAGATGTCCTGTATATAGTGTGTATAGATGTCCTGTATATAGTGTATAGATGTCCTGTATATAGTGTATATAGATGTCCTGTATATAGTGTGTATAGATGTCCTGTATATGGTGTATAGATGTCCTGTATATAGTGTGTATATAGATGTCCTGTATATAGTGTATATAGATGTCCTGTATATAGTGTGTATAGATGTCCTGTATATAGTGTATATAGATGTCCTGTATATAGTGTGTATAGATGTCCTGTATATAGTGTATAGATGTCCTGTATATAGTGTATATAGATGTCCTGTATATAGTGTGTATAGATGTCCTGTATATGGTGTATAGATGTCCTGTATATAGTGTGTATATAGATGTCCTGTATATAGTGTATATAGATGTCCTGTATATAGTGTATATAGATGTCCTGTATATAGTGTGTATAGATGTCCTGTATATAGTGTATAGATGTCCTGTATATAGTGTATAGATGTCCTGTATATAGTGTATATAGATGTCCTGTATATAGTGTATATAGATGTCCTGTATATAGTGTATAGATGTCCTGTATATAGTGTGTATAGATGTCCTGTATATGGTGTATAGATGTCCTGTATATGGTGTATATAGATGTCCTGTATATAGTGTATATAGATGTCCTGTATATAGTGTATAGGTGTCCTGTATATAGTGTATATAGATGTCCTGTATATAGTGTATATAGATGTCCTGTATATAGTGTATATAGATGTCCTGTATATAGTGTATATAGATGTCCTGTATATACAGTCAGGTCCATAAATATTGGGACATGGACACAATTCTAACATTTTTGGCTCTATACACCACCACAATGGATTTGAAATGAAACGAACAAGATGTGCTTTAACTGCAGACTGTCAGCTTTAATTTGAGGGTATTTACATCCAAATCAGGTGAACGGTGTAGGAATTACAACAGTTTGCATATGTGCCTCCCACTTTTAAAGGGACCAAAAGTAATGGGACAGAATAATAATCATAAATCAAACTTTCACTTTTTAATACTTGGTTGCAAATCCTTTGCAGTCAATTACAGCCTGAAGTGTGGAACGCATAGACATCACCAGACGCTGGGTGTCATCCCTGGTGATGCTCTGCCAGGCCTCTACTGCAACTGTCTTCAGTTCCTGCTTGTTCTTGGGGCATTTTCCCTTCAGTTTTGTCTTCAGCAAGTGAAATGCTCAATCGGATTCAGGTCAGGTGATTGACTTGGCCATTGCATAACATTCCACTTCTTTCCTTTAAAAAACTCTTTGGTTGCTTTTGCAGTCTGCTTTGGGTCATTGTCCATCTGCACTGTGAAGCGTCCAATGAGTTGTGAAGCATTTGGCTGAATATGAGCCGATAATATTCCCGAAACACTTCACAATTCATCCGGCTGCTTCTGTCAGCCGTCACATCATCAATAAATACAAGAGAAGCAGTTCCATTGGCAGCCATACATGCCCACGCCATGACACTACCACCACCATGATCACTGATGAGGTGGTATGCTTAGGACCATGAGCAGTTCCTTCTCCATACTCTTCTCTTCCCATCACTCTGGTACAAGTTGATGTCGGTCTCATCTGTCCATAGGATGTTGTTCCAGAACTGTGAAGGCTTTTTTACATGTCGTTTGGCAAACTCTAATCTGGCCTTCCTGTTTTTGAGGCTCACCAATGGTTTCCATCTTGTGGTGAACCCTCTGTATTCACTCTGGTGAAGTCTTCTCTTGATTGGTGACTTTGACACACATACACCTACCTCCTGGAGAGTGTTCTTGATCTGGCCAACTGTTGTGAAGGGTGTTTTCTTCACCAGGGAAAGAATTCTTCGCTTATCCACCACAGTTGTTTTCCGTGGTCTTCCGGGTCTTTTGGTGTTGCTGAGCTCACCGGTGCGTTCCTTCTTTTTAAGAATATTCCAAACAGTTGTTTTGGCCACGCCTAATGTTTTTGCTATCTCTCTGATGGGTTTGTTTTGTTTTTTCAGCCTAATGATGGCTTCACTGATAGTGACAGCTCTTTGGATCTCATCTTGAGAGTTGACAGCAACAGATTCCAAATGCAAATAGCACACTTGAAATGAACTCTGGACCTTTTATCTGCTCATTGTAATTGGGATAATGAGGGAATAACACACACCTGGCCATGGAACAGCTGAGAAGCCAATTGTCCTATTACTTTTGGTCCCTTAACAAGTGGGAGGCACATATGCAAACTGTTGTCATTCCTACACCGTTCACCTGATTTGGATGTAAATACCCTCAAATTAAAGCTGACAGTCTGCAGTTAAAGCACATCTTGTTCGTTTCATTTCAAATCCATTGTGGTGGTGTATAGAGCCAAAAATGTTAGAATTGTGTCCATGTCCCAATATTTATGGACCTGACTGTAGTGTATATAGATGTCCTGTATATGGTGTATATAGATGTCCTGTATATAGTGTGTATAGGTGTCCTGTATATAGTGTATATAGATGTCCTGTATATAGTGTGTATAGATGTCCTGTATATAGTGTATATAGATGTCCTGTATATAGTGTATATAGATGTCCTGTATATAGTGTATAGATGTCCTGTATATAGTGTGTATAGGTGTCCTGTATATAGTGTATATAGATGTCCTGTATATAGTGTATATAGATGTCCTGTATATAGTGTATATAGTTGTCCTGTATATAGTGTATATAGATGTCCTGTATATAGTGTATAGATATCCTGTATATAGTGTATAGATGTCCTGTATATAGTGTATAGATGTCCTGTATATAGTGTATAGATGTCCTGTATATAGTGTATAGATGTCCTGTATATAGTGTGTATAGATGTCCTGTATATAGTGTATATAGATGTCCTGTATATAGTGTATATAGATGTCCTGTATATAGTGTATATAGATGTCCTGTATATAGTGTATAGATGTCCTGTATATAGTGTATAGATATCCTGTATATAGTGTATAGATGTCCTGTATATAATGTATAGATGTCCTGTATATAGTGTATATAGATGTCCTGTATATAGTGTATAGATGTCCTGTATATAGTGTATATAGTTGTCCTGTATATAGTGTATATAGATGTCCTGTATATAGTGTATAGATGTCCTGTATATAGTGTATATAGTTGTCCTGTATATAGTGTGTATAGATGTCCTGTATATAGTGTATATAGATGTCCTGTATATAGTGTGTATAGATGTCCTGTATATAGTGTATATAGTTGTCCTGTATATAGTGTGTATAGATGTCCTGTATATAGTGTATATAGATGTCCTGTATATAGTGTATATAGATGTCCTGTATATAGTGTATATAGATGTCCTGTATATAGTGTATATAGATGTCCTGTATATAGTGTGTATAGATGTCCTGTATATAGTGTATATAGTTGTCCTGTATATAGTGTGTATAGATGTCCTGTATATAGTGTATATAGATGTCCTGTATATAGTGTGTATAGATGTCCTGTATATAGTGTGTATAGATGTCCTGTATATAGTGTATATAGATGTCCTGTATATAGTGTATATAGATGTCCTGTATATAGTGTGTATAGATGTCCTGTATATAGTGTATATAGATGTCCTGTATATAGTGTATATAGATGTCCTGTATATAGTGTATATAGATGTCCTGTATATAGTGTGTATAGATGTCCTGTATATAGTGTATATAGTTGTCCTGTATATAGTGTGTATAGATGTCCTGTATATAGTGTATATAGATGTCCTGTATATAGTGTATATAGATGTCCTGTATATAGTGTATATAGATGTCCTGTATATAGTGTGTATAGATGTCCTGTATATAGTGTATATAGATGTCCTGTATATAGTGTATAGATGTCCTGTATATAGTGTATATAGATGTCCTGTATATAGTGTATAGATGTCCTGTATATAGTGTATATAGATGTCCTGTATATAGTGTGTATAGATGTCCTGTATATAGTGTATAGATGTCCTGTATATAGTGTGTATAGTTGTCCTGTATATAGTGTATATAGATGTCCTGTATATAGTGTATATAGATGTTCTGTATATAGTGTATATAGATGTCCTGTATATAGTGTATAGATGTCCTGTATATAGTGTATAGGTGTCCTGTATATGGTGTATATAGATGTCCTGTATATAGTGTATATAGATGTCCTGTATATGGTGTATATAGATGTCCTGTATATAGTGTATATAGATGTCCTGTATATAGTGTATATAGATGTCCTGTATATAGTGTATATAGATGTCCTGTATATGGTGTATATAGATGTCCTGTATATAGTGTATATAGATGTCCTGTATATAGTGTGTATATAGATGTCCTGTATATAGTGTATATAGATGTCCTGTATATAGTGTATAGATGTCCTGTATATAGTGTATATAGATGTCCTGTATATAGTGTATAGATGTCCTGTATATAGTGTATATAGATGTCCTGTATATAGTGTATATAGATGTCCTGTATATAGTGTATATAGATGTCCTGTATATAGTGTGTATAGATGTCCTGTATATGGTGTATATAGATGTCCTGTATATAGTGTATATAGATGTCCTGTATATAGTGTATAGATGTCCTGTATATAGTGTATATAGATGTCCTGTATATAGTGTATATAGATGTCCTGTATATAGTGTATATAGATGTCCTGTATATAGTGTATATAGATGTCCTGTATATAGTGTATATAGATGTCCTGTATATGGTGTATATAGATGTCCTGTATATAGTGTATATAGATGTCCTGTATACAGTATAGATGTCCTGTATATAGTGTATAGATGTCCTGTATATATTGTATATAGATGTCCTGTATATGGTGTATATAGATGTCCTGTATATAGTGTGTATAGATGTCCTGTATATAGTGTATATAGATGTCCTGTATATAGTGTATATAGATGTCCTGTATATAGTGTATAGATGTCCTTCACTCATACAATCCCCATGTATGTATTCTGTGTGTCCTGTATATAGTGTACATGTGTTCTGTGTGATCAGATATCTGACATATAATGGACTTTTCTATGTACTGCTCCCCCCCTGTGCTGTGACCCCCCGGCCTGCACTGGGTGTACACGTGTGTATATATATATATATATAGAGGGCTCCTATTTCCAGTCCACGTGTGTTCTGTATGACGGTGCGTCTGACATATAATGGACAGTCATGTCTGTACGGCTGCAGTGATGTGACACGTAGAGGGACAGAAATATATTTGGTTACAATACATCTGTATGATGGACATTCAGGTTGTGACAGTTTGGAAACTTTGTATATTTTGACTACTTTTCCATCTAATATTCATTTTCTCATCATAATGTGACATTAGGCTGCGTTCACGCTATTCTGGTTTCCATGCGGTCACATTTTGAGGTCACGTTTTGCTTGGTCATGTTTTGCGCGGTCATGTTTTACGTGGTCACGTTTTACGCGGTCACGTTTTACACGGTCATGTTTTGCGCGGTCACGTTTTGCGCAGTCACGTTTTACGCGGTCACGTTTTACGCGGTCACATTTTACATGGTCATGTTTTGCGCGGTCACGTTTTGCGCAGTCACGTTTTACGCGGTCACGTTTTACGCGGTCACATTTTACATGGTCATGTTTTGCGCAGTTTTGTTTTGCGTGGTTACGTTTTGCGCGGTTTTGTTTCGCGTGGTTACGTTTTGCGCGGTCACATTTTGCGTGGTCACTGCAGCCTACTCATTTGGATGGGTTGTACCTGCGGGAAACCCATGATAAAGATCCCTGCACTTTTTCTAAACTCACAACCACGAGGAGATCGCATAGTGCCACGAATTTCCAGCACAGGAAAATGCTTTGTGGTTTCCAGTGCCAGAAGGGTGCCATTGACAATCATTGTCACCCCCATGTGTCTGCTAATAGCACACACTTTTGCTGCAGGTGAGCATGCCATTGACACGCAAGTCCCGCACCACATACATGTGAACCCAGCCGTACTGATTTTAGACCAGTCAGATTTTGTTCTGGTACAAAGATTATATTTGTTTGGATTTAATTCAGAGTGGCCATCATGATATCCTACCAGCTCCTCAGCACTTTAATCCGTGTGCCCAGAGGGGCCCCTGGTCTGTGAGGACCCCAGGAACTCCCCCGAGTGTCACCCGTGTGCTGTGTCCTTGTCTTGTGCAGTCAAGAGGCCGATACACAAAGTGTACAGGTTTTCTTATTCAATGTTACTATAAGCTCATGGGGCCCAACATGTGGCCCTTTGTCACTGTTTTTGTCTGACAGACACTAATCTGTGTTTCTCTATTGTCCTGTTATAGCTGTGATTTCTAACAGTCTCATGTAATGTGTCTTCAGACTATGACTGTCTCCTGAAGCATGTCCCCAGTCTCCAACAACTCCTATAGCATGTTCACAGTCCCTGACCATCTCTTGTATCATGTCTGCAGTCTCTGACCATCTCTTGTATCATGTCCTCAGTCTCTGACCATCTCCTGTATCATGTCCTCAGTCTCTGACCATCTCCTGTATCATGTCCTCAGTCTCTGACCATCTCTTGTATCATGTCCTCAGTCTCTGACCATCTCCTGTATCATGTCCTCAGTCTCTGACCATCTCTTGTATCATGTCCCAGTCTCTGACCATCTCTTGTATCATGTCCTCAGTCTCTGACCATCTCTTGTATCATGTCCTCAGTCTCTGACCATCTCTTGTATCATGTCCTCAGTCTCTGACCATCTCTTGTATCATGTCCTCAGTCTCTGACCATCTCTTGTATCATGTCCTCAGTCTCTGACCATCTCCTGTATCATGTCCTCAGTCTCTGACCATCTCCTGTATCATGTCCTCAGTCTCTGACCATCTCTTGTATCATGTCCTCAGTCTCTGACCATCTCCTGTATCATGTCCTCAGTCTCTGACCATCTCTTGTATCATGTCCTCAGTCTCTGACCATCTCTTGTATCATGTCCTCAGTCTCTGACCATCTCCTGTTTTATGTCCTCAGTCTCTGACCATCTCTTGTATCATGTCCTCAGTCTCTGACCATCTCTTGTATCATGTCCTCAGTCTCTGACCATCTCCTGTATCATGTCCTCAGTCTCTGACCATCTCATGTATCATGTCCTCAGTCTCTGACCATCTCCTGTATCATGTCTGCAGTCTCTGACCATCTCCTGTATCATGTCCTCAGTCTCTGACCATCTCTTGTATCATGTCCGCAGTCTCTGACCATCTTCTGTATCATGTCCTCAGTCTCTGACCATCTCTTGTATCATGTCCTCAGTCTCTGATCATCTCTTGTATCATGTCCGCAGTCTCTGCCCTTCTCCTGTATCATGTCTGCAGTCTCTGACTATCTCCTGCATCATGTCTGAAGTCTCTGACCATCTCTTGTATCATGTCTGCAGTCTCTGACCATCTCTTGTATCATGTCTGCAGTCTCTAACCATCTCCTGTATCATGTCTGCAGTCTCTGACCATCTCCTGTATCATGTCTGCAGTCTCTGACCATCTCTTGTATCATGTCTGCAGTCTCTGACCATCTCCCTCCTGTATCATGTCTGAAGCCTCTGACCATCTCCTGTATCATGTCCTCAGTCTCTGACCATCTCTTGTATCATGTCCGCAGTCTCTGATCATCTCTTGTATCATGTCCGCAGTCTCTGACCATCTCTTGTATCATGTCCGCAGTCTCTGACCATCTCTTGTGTCATGTCTGCAATCTCTGACCATCTCTTGTATCATGTCTGCAGTCTCTGACCATCTCTTGTTTCATGTCAGCAGTCTCTTGTGTCATGTCCTCAGTCTCTGACCATCTCTTGTATCATGTCTGCAGTCTCTGACCATCTCTTGTGTCATGTCCGCAGTCTCTGACCATCTCTAGTGTCATGTCTGCAGTCTCTGACCATCTCTTGTATCCTGTGCTCCGTCTCTGATCATCTCTTGTATCATGTCGGCAGTCTCTAACCATCTCTTGTTTCATGTCGGCAGTCTCTGACCATCTCCTGTATCATCTCTGCAGTCTCTGGCCATCTCCTGTATCATGTCTGCAGTCTCTGACCATCTCCTGTGTCATGTCTGCAGTCTCTGACCATCTCCTGTATCATGTCTGCAGTCTCTGACCATCTCCTGTATCATGTCTGCAGTCTCTGACCATCTCCTGTATTTCTGTCCTCAGTCTCTGACCATCTCTTGTATCATGTCTGCAGTCTCTAAACCATCTACAGTGTCATATCCACAGTCTCTGACCATCTCTTGTATCATGTCTGCAGTCTCTGACCATCTCTTGTATCATGTCCACAGTCTCTGACCATCTCTTGTAACATATGTGGACTGCGCGTATCAGACAATGTTTTCCCAAAAAACTGTATATGCTGTGATAGCCTCTGATGCTGGACCTTGTGGTGCGGTGAATAAATTGGCGACTTCATTCACAGAGGCGCCAGCTAAGCTTTGGCTGCCAAACATGTCACCATTTTCACATGTGCAAATCATAGAGTGTTTCCATGTTTTTGTCTAACCCCTGTGGATCACCCAGAGGGGGGAGTGTTTTTTTTCTCAGCAAAAGTGGAGTTTGGATCAGTTAACATTGCATGCGTTTAAGTTGCTTTTTTCCTGCATCCAAAACGCACAGAAATAGGTGATATAATGGGTGTCAGTGTCATCGTTCACATCAGTGCTTGCAGTTCCAGTGCGTTTCGGATGCAGAAAAAAAAGTAGAACAGGCGGCATATTTTCTGCACAGAACTGTACTGGAACGCGGTAAAACGCACCAAAATGCACTGGAACGCTCCTATTTAAATTTAAGAAGAAGAGAGGGGAAAAAAATGAACCGGAATGCATAAAAAACAAACTGGAACACATCAAAAACGCATCAAAAACTCAGCGGAACGCACGTGTCCCTGTTTAAGTTTAAGAAAGAGAGAGGGGAAAAAATTAACCGGAATGCATAAAAAACGAACTGTAGTGCGTAAAAATCGCACCGGAACTCACTAAAAATGCGTAAAAAACACGCATGCACAAATGCATCTGGACTGCATATCTATAGTGTGAACCAGCCCTTAGGCCGGCCATACATGAATCGATTTTTGATCGATTTTTTGTTTGAAAATTGGACCTAAGAATAATCGGCCGATTTTCCCTCTGTTAGTGGGGCAATGGCACCGGCCGATTTTCGTGGTTCCTCCCCATTTCATTTATTGGGCACGCTGGAAAATTTGTGAAAAACGACCGATTTTTGAAATCATTGGTGGCACCATCGGATTACAGAACGAACGATGTTTTCGATTTTTGATCGAGAAATCGGTCAGAATTTGACCCGTGTATGGCCGGCTTTCCTGGTTAAGATTTTGCACACCTTTTGTTTGGACGCCCCTGGAATGCATTTCGCGGATTCAACGGAAAATTCGGTTGGGTTTTAGAGACGATTTATTTTAGATTTCTGAGGCTCGGATCACATCTGTGCGGGTGGTACCCACTGAGGATCCACATGAAAATCCGTGCAGCCGCACCACCCGCACAGAGGAATGCGGACCCGCGGGCGGGTGTGTTACTTCTAATGGCACGCCCCCCGCACTGGGAAACGCAACCGTACTGGGAACCTCGGCTGCATTTTCCAAAGTAGTGCCGGGACTTCTTCCCTGCGTGTCATGGGGCACGGGGGTCCATTCAAATGACTGGGCTCTCGTGCCCACACAAAACGCAGCCCGCACGGCCGCATAGATGTGAACCGGGGGGGGGGGGGGGTGAAGGTTACTACACTTTGTATTTAAAGGCTAGTTCACACTAGATGCAGTCTGCTGCGTTTTTTTTTCTCCGTCAAAAATGCATGCACAGTGTTTCTATGTATTCGATTGGCCCTAGTTCACACCAGTGCAGCCAGTTTCCCGTGGAGAAAAAAAAAAGTAGGACATGCGCCATTTTTTTCTGTGCAGAACCATACTGGAACATGGCAAACTGCATCAAAACTGAACCGGAACTGCATGTGGTGCGAGCTGTGAGCAGAAAAGTATCCAGCGCGCGTTTTTGTGTGAACTGACCCTAAGGCAGTATACGAGCCCTGTACCAAAAGTGATGCAAAAGGGGGCAGCATTTTTTTTTTTTTGAAATTGTATGGGTTGTTCAAATTTCACTTGTTGGTAGAGTAAGCGCTCGGGCACACCCGGTGCGACTTGCCATGAGAGCTGCAAATCGCATGGCAAGTCGCACCCTATTGCCCGCAGTAAAGCGGTCACATTGGTTTGATTCCGACTTGATCCGAGCCGCACCGATTTCTAAAGTAAGGCATGCGATACTCCAGGTGCGACTGGCGTACACATCTGTGTCTTGCAAGTTGCAATGACATCCGACTTTGAGATCTTGCGACTTCACTGGAAGATGCACGGTTTCAAAGTCGGATTGGTGTGACCGGGGACTAATGCAGGCCATAGATGGGTCAAAAATTGGCCGATTTAAAAAAAAACAAACAAAAAATCGGTCATTCGATCGGCCGACGTTACCACCAATGTTAAAAAAATCGGCCGATTTTTGTCCCATCTTCGGTCGGGTTTAACCCCGTAATTACTTCTGTCCCTGCAGAGACAGGGGAGCGCACCGTACCATGTGACAGCAATACAGAAGAAGAAGAAGAATTCCAGTCCGCTATTATATTTTACATGAAAAAGTCTTGCGATTGCAACAATGTATCCATTTGTATCCGAATAAAAACAATGTAATACATTATTCAGATACAAATAGATACATTTGTTGCAATCGCAAGACTTTTTCATATAAAATATAATAGCGGACTAGAATTCTTCTTCTTCTTTTTCTTCTTCTTCTTGCAGGTCACGGCTCATGCGCAGATTTTTTATCGGTAAAATGATCGGCCGATTTGCTCATCATTGCCGGGAAAATCGGCCGATCGTCCAAATCGCCTGTGAATTTTCCAGCATGCCCGATAAAAAAAAATGTGCAAAACCCCCGAAAAACGGCCGACCAATTAACCCACTGATGGTGCGAAAATCGGCTGATTTTCGACATGTCTATGGCCGGCATAACTCTTCCTCTGTAGTGACTCTTCTTCTTCTCCATTTTTCATTGCAGGAAAATAATAGATTCCAAGTAGAAGCAACGTGCCGTCATTGGGGTTGATTTATTAAAGACAAATAGACTGTGCACTTTGCAGACTGTGGATGCTGCAGGGCTTAGTAAATGAGCAGAAGCTTCCATCATCCAGTCAGGTGCAAGAAAAAAAATTATATTATTTTGTTTTTAAAAAAAAGTATATTATATGTTTTTATATTTTCCTTGCACCTGATTGGGTATTCTTTGCATACAAGAGCTTTACCTCATTTACTAAGCTCTGGAGCAATTGCACATGCAGAGTACTCAGCCTATTTGCCTTTAATAAATCAACCCCATTGAGTTACTGATGAAGGAGGGGTGGCGGCTGTCCGACATCCACAGAATGATGACAGAGATGACACCACTGACCAGAGCAATGTCTTCTCATGGGTGACTCTTGTCAATGGTGTCATCTCCATAAACATTCTGTAGCCTTCTGTGGATGTCAGACAGCCTGCACCCCTCCTCCATCAAGAACCCAATTACCGCACATTGCTTCTGCCCGACATCAGTGCCTGACCTGACAAATGTGCTTCTGGAAGAATGGTCCAACCTTCCCATAGACACCCTCCTAAACCTTGTGGACGGCCTTCCCAGAAGAGTTGAAGCTGTTATAGCTGCAAAGGGCAGGGCCAACTCAATATTGAACCCTAAGGACTAAGACTGGGGGGCCATGAAAGGTCATGTGTGTGGAAAGGGCGGGGCCAACTTAATATTGAACCCTACGGACTAAGACTGGGGGGGCATTAAAGGTCATGTGTGTGGAAAGGGCGGGGCCAACTCAATATTGAACCCTACGGACTAAGACTGGGGGGGCATTAAAGGTCATGTGTGTGGAAAGGGCGGGGCCAACTTAATATTGAACCCTACGGACTAAGACTGGGAGGGCATTAAAGGTCATGTGTGTGGAAAGGGCGGGGCCAACTTAATATTGAACCCTACGGACTAAGACTGGGAGGGCATTAAAGGTCATGTGTGTGGAAAGGGCGGGGCCAACTCAATATTGAACCCTATGGACTAAGACTGGGGGGCCATTAAAGGTCATGTGTGTGGGAAGGGCGGGGCCAACTCAATACTGAACCCTACGGACTAAGACTGGGGGGCCATTAAAGGTCATGTGTGTGGGAAGGGCGGGACCAACTCAATATTGAACCCTACAGACTAAGACTGGGAGGGCATTAAAGGTCATGTGTGTGGAAAGGGCGGGGCCAACTCAATAGTGAACCCTACAGACTAAGACTGGGGGGCCATTAAAGGTCATGTGTGTGGAGAGGCCGGCGGCCCAATACTTGGGGCAATATAGTGTATATATAGTATATATATATATCTCTTCCATTGGTAGAAGCCTGTGCTGAAACGACTTCATAGACTGATGATCCAATGGCTGTGTGTGGTATAATGGACTTCAATTGTTCCAATTGACTGCAATCTTCCACGTTTGCGCTAATAACCGCTATTACTCCGCTCTACAAAAGGCTCTTATCCTCGCGGCTTTAGATTGACTGAGACACTCATTGTGACGGGGAACGCTCTGAATTCCGGGCTGATATTTAAAGTTGGCAATCAGTACCATCAGTGTCTGCGACTCACAATGTGCCTCTATCCCTCTGCGTGCCGCAACCACAGACTTTATCCCGGTTCTCACGCATGTGTGTTGGAAAGTGAGACGTTGTAAAGTGCGTGTGCGCGTCCCTATGCTTCGCAGCTGAGCGCTGTGCGACCTGCAGGATGTGTGTGTGGAAGTTGCTAGACGCGGTATGAGACCGGGTTCCTCACATGGAAGAAAAATATATTTGAAATTTATTTTAAAAATATTCTTCCCAAATATATTGACATATAATTGAAATGTTACAATTTTGGCCGTATTCAATATATTTAAAAAAAAATATATATATATATATACTGTATATCATGTTGAAATGTATCTTTATTACGAAATATTTGAAAAATGTTTTTAAAAATACATTTCAAATATACTGTGTGTCTTTAAAACTACAAATCTACATTTTTGGAACGCATTTACAAATATATGTAGAAATATAAGTTAAAATTACTTTTTTGTATATATAAAAAAATCTGAAGAATATATTTAAAAAATAGATAGTTTTAAAAATACATTGTGAGATACTCCCTTAGGTTTGGTTCACACCTACGCGGGTTGCGTTTGACCCTTTTCTGCATTGCGTTTTGAGTTGCATTTTGTGTTTTTGCACCTGCGGTTTTTGTTCTTTGTTTTTTTTTCAGTTTTTTTTTTCATTTTTCTTGTTGCTAGGCAGATTTAAAATGAATGTAAAATGCAGCAAAAATGCACCACATGCTTTTCTGCAGCGTTTCCATTGAAGTCTATAGAACCAAAAACGCAACTTTTTGCATTCAAAAAAGTCCCCAACCCTTTCCAAAAACGCACCGGGTGAAAACGCGGAGATGTGAACCTGTCCCTTAGGAAATCATGTTAAATGGACTGTAGTGCTTCCCCCATCCTCTGGAACTCCCTACCCCAATCCATCAGACTGTCACCTACTCTCCTCACCTTTAGGCGCACCCTGAAAACCCATCTCTTCAGGGAAGCCTACCCCGCCCTCACCTAATTACTGAACTCCTCCACTTCTCCCACCACTCCATCCCCCACAGCCACTTCCTCCTGTGCCACCACCCCCTCCCACCTAGATTGTAAGCTCCAAGGAGCAGGGCCCTCGAACCCCTCGTGTATTGTATTGGTATTGTTCTGTCACATGTTCTGTCCCCCTCTGTAATGTACAGCGCTGAGCGAACTATTGGTGCTTTATAAATACTGTATAGTAATAATAATAATAGTGCATTTCTGCAAAACGCTGTGGAAAACGCTTAGGTGTGAATTCGGGGTAAAATGTATTTTTATACACAGCTAGCTTAAACTGTTACTAAACCTTCAACAGTACAATCAGTCTGTAGATGCAGCAAAGCGTGCTTGTTATACTCACTGTGGAACCTAAGGGGTTAATCCTCTGCATTGTGTAAAAAGGCTGTTTGATCATGTCTTCTCTGATCCTCCCCAATCCATCTGCTGATAGAACAGAGCTCTAGGAGGCATTCTGCACATGCTCAGTTTTGTGTGTATTGCTAGACTGTTTTTTTTTTGTCTAGGAGAGTGGATGTGATCAGCACAGGGCCAATCAGCACTGTCCAGACAGAGGGTCAGGGGTTATGCAGTCTCATAGGATGGTCAGAGGAGAATGAAAACTCCTCCTACAAGCTTTAACCAGTGCTTGGACAGATTCTGTTAGAAGACACAAGACTGCTATATAGTGCTGATGAGAAAAGGGATTTAGCAGTTTATATTTACTAAAATAATTGCATTTCCATGTTCTGTGTACTGTAGGAGAGCGGATATAGTGAATGCGGGGTCCGGGGAGAGCGGATATAGTGAATGCGGGGTCCGGGGAGAGCGGATATAGTGAATGCGGGGTTCGGGGAGAGCGGATATAGTGAATGCGGGGTCCGAGGAGAGCGGATATAGTGAATGCGGGGTCCGGGGAGAGCGGATATAGTGAATGCGGGGTCCGGGGAGAGCGGATATAGTGAATGCGGGGTCTGGGGAGAGCGGATATAGTGAATGCGGGGTTCGGGGAGAGCGGATATAGTGAATGCGGGGTTCGGGGAGAGTGGATATAGTGAATGCGGGGTCCGGGGAGTGCGGATATAGTGAATGCGGGGTCCGGGGAGAGCGGATATAGTGAATGCGGGGTCCGGGGAGAGCGGATATAGTGAATGCTGGGTCCGGGGAGAGCGGATATAGTGAATTCGGGGTTCTGGGAGAGTGGATATAGTGAATGCGGGGTCCGGGGAGTGCGGATATAGTGAATGCGGGGTCCGGGGAGAGCGGATATAGTGAATGCGGGGTCCGGGGAGAGCGGATATAGTGAATGCTGGGTCCGGGGAGAGCGGATATAGTGAATGCCGGGTCCGGGAGAGCGGATATAGTGAATGCGGGGTCCGGGGAGAGCGGATATAGTGAATGCGGGGTCCGGGGAGAGCGGATATAGTGAATGCGGGGTCCGGGGAGAGCGGATATAGTGAATGCGGGGTCCGGGGAGAGCGGATATAGTGAATGCGGGGTCCGGGGAGAGCGGATATAGTGAATGCGGGGTCCGGGGAGAGCGGATATAGTGAATGCGGGGTTCGGGAGGAGCGGATATAGTGAATGCGGGGTCCGGGGAGAGCGGATATAGTGAATGCGGGGTCCGGGGAGAGCGGATATAGTGAATGCGTGGTCCGGGGAGAGCGGATATAGTGAATGCGTGGTCCGGGGAGAGCGGATATAGTGAATGCGGGGTCCGGGGAGAGCGGATATAGTGAATGCGGGGTCCGGGGAGAGCGGATATAGTGAATGCGGGGTCCGAGGTTTAGTAACACTTTAAGTACCAGAGTCTGTTCTGATAATGGCCTCTCACCATTACTACAACTGAGAGAGGGAGGGGCAGCACAAGGAACCAATCAGGCTCTGCTGCATGCACATGTAGCTTCATTTCTACTTTGATAGCTGCTGCTGTAAAAATCAAGAAAATGAATGTGTGGTGCATGCCAACCATGGACAGCTGGTACAATGGGCACAAGGTGGTACACCCATTCTATGGCATGCACTTGGAGTGGGGGAGAGGGTGCTCAAGATGCTGAATGAACCTGTCCTAATACTGCTCCCGGGAGGCCCCTGGCCTGGCCCAATCAGTATCACCAGTAGCCCATTCATTACCTTCTTCAGGCCTTGCAGCGTACAACTCAAATAGTGGCCCTCACCCAGTACAAGTTTTGTTTCCAGAAGACATTCCCATCTTGAGGTTAGGAGAAGGAAGGATCCATGCAACGAAAGCTTCATGAAGCCTTCAGGGGTTACCAGAATCCTGCATTCCATTCCCAAGGGACGGGAGTATTCCATAAGCCTCATCTTCTTCAAGGTCCCAGAAGCGAAATCCTCAAAGAACTTCACTGCCTTGGTCCTTGCACCGCTTCCGATGATCAACCAACCCCGAGGTGGAATCCCACCAGACTCTTTACACAGAGGGAATGGACCTTCCTGCAGCAGTCACATTTTCTACCAAATTCAGAGGCACATTGCAGGTTCCACTTATTGCAGACGACCACAGACACACTTACCGTCTTTTTCTGCTCTGTTCGTCCACCATAAGTGAAAGGAAAGACCTAAAGCCTATACCAGGCCATAGACTCCCAATGTGATTGGCCCAGCACAGTCACTTGGAGTGAGTCACGTGCTCCTCCATATCCTGAAGTATTAGGTTTTTCCTCTGGGCCCCCCCCCCCCCGCCACTGAATGGAGTAGTAGGAGAGTGAAGCAATGGTAAGTGTGCAGTATGCTGTTTTAGGAGGGATTGGGACTGGTGGGTTTGCTTTGGGTGGGGGCCATTGGATAGCTGGATATTGGTTTACCTAGTCAGTGGCTGGGGATGGGAAGATGTTGTGATACAACATTTAGTAGTATACTATTGGGACGCTATTCCTCCCACTGACACCAATGATGGAAAACTCTTCCTCCAACTGACACCAGTGATGGGGCACTATTCCTCCCACTGACACCAATGATGGAACACTCTTCCTCACATTGACACCAGTGATGGGGCACCTTTCCTCCTATTGACACCAATGATGGGACACTATTCCTTCCACTGACACCAATGATGGGGCACTATTCCTCATATTGATACCAATGGTGGGGCACTATTCCTTCCACTGACACCAGTGATGGGACACCCTTCCTCCTATTTATACCAATGATGAAGCACTATTCCTTCCACTGACACCAATGATGGGGCACTATTCCTCATATTGATACCAATGGTGGGGCACTATTCCTTCCACTGACACCAATGATGGGGCACTATTCCTCATATTGATACCAATGGTTGGGCACTATTCCTTCCACTGACACCAGTGAGGGGGCACTATCCCTTCCACTGACACCAATGATGGGGCACTATTTCTCCCAATCATACCAATGATGGGGCACTATTCCTCCCAATTATACCAATGATGGGGCACTATTCCTTCCACTGACACCAATGAGGGGGCACTATCCCTTCCACTGACACCAATGATGGGGCACTATTTCTCCCAATCATACCAATGATGGGGCACTATTCCTCCCAATTATACCAATGATGGGGCACTATTCCTCCCACTGACACCAATGATGGGGCACTATTCCTTCCAATCATACCAATGATGGGGCACTATTCCTGCCACTGACACCAATGATGAGGCACTATCCCTTCCACTGACACCAATGATGGGGCACTATTCCTCCCAATCATACCAATGATGGGGCACTATTCCTGCCACTGACACCAATGATGGGGCACTATCCCTTCCACTGACACCAATGATGGGGCACTATTCCTTCCACTGACACCAATGATGGGGCACTATTCCTGCCACTGACACCAATGATGGGGCACTATCCCTTCCACTTGCACCAATGATGGGGCACTATTCCTCCCAATCATACCAATGATGGGGCACTATTCCTTCTCCTTATAACTACAGTCATTATGTAACTTTCTTATTCCCAGTGACCACCAAGCCTGGGACATTGTCCATTCTTACTGACACTGGGGTATTTTCTACTTCCATCAGCCACAGTCCAGCTTTCCTAAAGTCTGAAGGACAGTAAACAGGCTCTTTGTATTGAAAGTGTAGAGACCCCTGGTGTATACACTCACCGGCCACTTTATTAGCTACACCTTGCTAGTCCCAAGAAAATCTCCCCCACACCATGACACCACCACCAGCCTGAACCGTTGATACAAGGCAGGATGGATCCCCCACACCATGAAACCACCACCACCAGCCTGAACCGTTGATACAAGGCAGGATGGATCCCCCACACCATGAAACCACCACCACCAGCCTGAACCGTTGATACAAGGCAGGATGGATCCACCACACCATGACACCACCACCACCAGCCTGAACCATTGATACAAGGCAGGATGGATCCATCACACCATGACACCACCACCAGCCTGAACCGTTGATACAAGGCAGGATGGATCCCCCACACCATGACACCACTACCACCAGCCTGAACGGCTGATACAAGGCAGGATTGATACATGCTTTCATGTTGTTTACACCAAATTCTGAGCCTACTGTTGCCTTTCTATCATCTGGAACCAGTCTGCCCATTCTCCTCTGACATCAACAAGGCATTTTCCTCCACACAACTGCCACTCACTGGATATTTTCTCTTTTTCGGACCATTCTCTGTAAACCATAGAGATGGTTGTGCATGAAAATCCCAGTAGATCAGCAGTTTTTAAATACTCAGACCAGCCCACCTGGTACCAACATCCATGCCACATTCAAAGTCACTTAAATCCCCTTTCTTCCCCATTCTGATGCTCGGTTTGAACTTCAGCAAGTTGTCTTCACTGCGTCTAGAGGCCTTAATGCATTGAGTTTCTGCCATGTGATTGGCTGATTATCAATTTGTATTACAGAGCAATAGAACAGTTGGACCTAATAAAGTGTCCGCTGAGGGTACTGTATATTCATCATATGACAACCTCGGTTGCCCCAGTACAGTCTGGAAATGCAGCTACTATACTTAATATTTACTTCTACCAAATTACTGTAGTCTGGGCTTCCCAAAGAGCCGGGTTGAGTAAAGATTTATTTTTTTTTTTATTTTGCTCAGAGAAAAATAAATTCCACAAATATCAGATTTTTATTTTCATCCGTTTCATCTGTTCAGGATTTGCGTGCTGTGACTCTCCTCCAACGCCACCAAATACTCTCTAAATCACTCCGTCTCCATTTCTTTGACCTACAGATCAATCATTTGATGTGTTCATTGTAAGGATCTAATTCTCCGGGAAATGTATGGAGGACAAACAGGAAAACACGTCTTTACAAGGCACTGACTCATTAACGGGAACTATTTAGATAAAAATGCTGGAGACACCCTGACCCATCAGCAATTAACCTCCATGTCAGAGATGTCTAAACTACGTGTCCTAACAAAGTGGAATCTGATAGATAGAGTACAAGACAAAAGCTGGGTGGAGATTTATGACCTCCACTTCCACTACTGAAGGCGACTGGATGATGATGAGTTGTAACCTCCGCTGCCACCACTGAAGGCGGCCGGATGGAGATGAGCTATGACCTCCAATTCTGCCACTGAGATTGGCTGGATGGAGATGTGTTATGGCCTCCAACTCCACCATTGAACTCCACTGCCACCACTGAAGGTGGCTGGATGGAGGTGAGTTATGACCTCCAATTCTGCCACTGAGGTTGGCTGGATGGAGATGTGTTATGGCCTCCACCTCCACCACTAAAGGCGACTCGATGCAGATGAATTATGACCTCCACTGCCACAACTGAACGCGGCCGGATGGAGATGAGTAATGACCTCCACTGCCACCACTAAAGGCAGCTGGATGGACATGAGTTATGACCTCCAATTCTGCCACTGAGGTTGGCTGGATAGAGATGTGTTATGGCCTCCACCTCCACCACTGAAGGCGACTGGATGGAGATGAGTTATGACCTCCACCACTAAAGGTGACTGGATGGAGATGAGTTATGACCTCCACTGCCACCACTGAAGGCGGCCGGATGGAGATGAGCTATGACCTCCAATTCTGCCACTGAGGTTGGCTGGATGGAGATGTGTTATGACCTCCCAACTCCACCATTGAACTCCATTGCCACCACTGAAGGTGGCTGGATGGAGGTGAGTTATGACCTCCACTGCCACCAATGAAGGCGGTTGGATGGAGATGAGTTATGACCTCCACTGCCACCACTGAAGGCGGCCAGATGGAGATGAGTTATGACCTCCAATTCTGCCACTGAGGTTGGCTGGATAGAGATGTGTTATGGCCTCCACCTCCACCACTGAAGGCGACTGGATGCAGATGAATTATGACCTCCACTGCCACAACTGAAGGCAGCCGGATGGAGATGAGTAATGACCTCCACTGCCACCACTAAAGGTGGGGAGATGGACATGAGTTATGACCTCCAATTCTGCCACTGAGGTTGGCTGGATAGAGATGTGTTATGGCCTCCACCTCCACCACTGAAGACGACTGGATGGAGATGAGTTATGACCTCCACCACTGAAGGTGACTGGATGGAGATCAGTTATGACCTCCACTGCCACCAATGAAGGCGGTTGGATAGAGATGAGTTATGGCCTCCACCACTGAAGGTGACTGGATGGAGATGAGTTATGACCTCCACCACTGAAGGTGACTGGATGGAGATCAGTTATGACCTCCACTGCCACCACTGAAGGCGACTGGATGGAGATGAGTTGTGACCTCTAATTCTGCCACTGTAGGTGGCTGGATGGAGATGAGTTATGACTTCCCTTGCCACAACTGAAGGCGGCCGGATGGACATGAGTTATGACCTCCATTGCCACCACTGAAGACCATCAAAGGACACATCGTGTCTTTAATTTAGGGTTGTGGAGTAGTGGCAATACTAGCTCACATTTGGTGGGATTGCCCTGAATCAAATGTTACTGGTCCAGAGTCTAACAATTAATAATTGTATATTATTCTATTGGGCCATAGTGAGAACCCATATTAATCCTTACTCAATCTTAAAGTGTTACTAAACCCAGTACCCCGCATTCACTATATCTGCTCTCCCCGGACCCCGCATTCACTATATCAGCTCTCCCCGGACCCACCATTCACTATATCCGCTCTCCCCGGACCCTGCATTCACTATATCAGCTCTCCCCGGACCCACCATTCACTATATCCGCTCTCCCCGGACCCTGCATTCACTATATCTGCTCTCCCCGGACCCCGCATTCACTATATCCGCTCTCCCCGGACCCCGCATTCACTATATCCGCTCTCCCCGGACCCCGCATTCGCTATATCTGCTCTCCCCTGACCCCGCATTCACTATATCCGCTCTCCCCGGACCCCGCATTTACTATATCCGCTCTCCTCGGACCTCACATTCACTATATCCGCTCTCCTCGGACCTCACATTCGCTATATCTGCTCTCCCCTGACCCCGCATTCACTATATCCGCTCTCCCCGGACCCCGCATTCACTATATCCGCTCTCCCCGGACCCCGCATTCACTATATCTGCTCTCCCCGGACCCCGCATTCACTATATCCGCTCTCCTCGGACCTCACATTCACTATATCCGCTCTCCCCGGACCCCGCATTCACTATATCCGCTCTCCTCGGACCTCACATTCGCTATATCCGCTCTCCCCAGACCCCGCATTCACTATATCCGCTCTCCCCGGAACCCTGCATTCACTATATCCGCTCTCCCTGGACCCCGCATTCACTATATCCGCTCTCCTCAGACTTCACATTCACTATATCCGCTCTCCCCGGACCCCGCATTCACTGTATCCGCTCTCCCCGGTGTGATGAGGCTGCTGGCCGGTGCCCGGGGTGTGATCCTCTCTCCTCCGGTGTGATGAGGCTGCTGGCCGGTGCCCGGCGTGTGATCCCCTCTCCTCCGGTGTGATGAGGCTGCTGGCCAGTGCCCGGCGTGTGATCCTCTCTCCTCCGGTGTGATGAGGCTGCTGGCCGGTGCCCGGGGTGTGATCCTCTCTTCTTCGGTGTGATGAGGCTGCTGGCCGATGCCCGGGGTGTGATCCCCTCTCCTTCGGTGTGATGAGGCTGCTGGCCGATGCCCGGGGTGTGATCCCCTCTCCTCCGTTGTGATGAGGCTGCTGGCCGGTGCCCGGGGTGTGATCCTCTCTCCTCCGGTGTGATGAGGCTGCTGGCCGGTGCCCGGCGTGTGATCCCCTCTCCTCCGGTGTGATGAGGCTGCTGGCCGGTGCCCGGGGTGTGATCCTCTCTCCTCCGGTGTGATGAGGCTGCTGGCCGGTGCCCGGGGTGTTATCCCCTCTCCTCCGGTGTGATGAGGCTGCTGGCTGGTGCCCGGGGTGTGATCCTCTCTCCTCCGGTGTGATGAGGCCGCTGGCCAGTGCCCGGCGTGTGATCCCCTCTCCTCCGGTGTGATGAGGCTGCTGGCTGGTGCCCGGGGTGTGATCCCCTCTCCTCCGGTGTGCCGGTCTGTGCTTCGCCCTCCTGGCAGTGGCTCTCAGCACTGATCACTGGCATGAGGCGGATGCCCAATGACACCGGGACCAGTGCAGGAAGCTGGGGGGAAGAGGAACAATCCAGGATCCATGTACACCCCGGGCCAGCACCTCCCCATCCTGGGGGAAAAATCGCGGCCCATCCGAGGAGGAGAGCCGCTGTCCAAAGGAGTAGTCCGTCTGATCTCCAGGGTGGAGGAGGTGTCACACCGGGAAAATTGGCACCGGGAGATCTCTTCCCCCCAACCCTACATGGCCATGGACAGCCACTGCACCTGCCGCTTCAACCCCACCGTCTCCCGACTCTGGAGGAGACGTCACCAGGAGGGTGTCGGGGATGCGGCAGAATTTTTCGAGGTCGCCTAGGGCAGCACAAATTCTAAATACACTCCTGGGGCAGACAATTTTGAGACTTGACCCGTTTCTGTTTACTTTGACGCAACCCGATCTTTTATATTTTACCCCAAATTTGGGTATAATATTGTATTTTTATTCTATGTGTATTTTTTTTCCCCTCAAAATATGCTTTTGATAAATAGCTGCAGAAATACTTTACGACATAAAAAAAAATGGCAACTACCAACATTTAATTCTCCAGGGTCTCTGCTTTCAGAAAATAGACTTTTTTTGGCGGTTTCTAGCAAAAAAGAAATTGCTGATTTTAACATGTCTGCAAAAAATGAACAATTTTGCCCCAGTAGGCGAGTGGTTAGGAAGCAGTCAGCTATTTCATCGATTTCACGCTATTAGTAATATATCACCTATTGTTTGGTCCGGGGAACGTCGCATTTTCACATTCTTCGGATTTTATAAATCGTCCCCCTGTATAGGAACTCGCCCGCTGCTCGATTTTTTTTTTATGTCAGCGATGATAAGGCGATGTGATGGGCGGCTCCCCGCACTTGGAATTCTCATGTCCCTCATTAGCATCTCTGATGATCCATATTTCTGGGGGCATTTGATCAAAGCCTCCACAGGCCTAGATTCATTCCTGACATCAGATGCGTTGTACTAGTGGTGGATGCGGCGGATTTAACTCCTTGTTTTCTGACTGTTCGTATAGCTGCTTCTCTATTCCATCCAGTACCACTGCTGTGGGGCCCTGAGGCACAGGGGGAGGGGACCCGGAGGAATACATGTGCCTCTGAGGGCCCATTAGTTTTCCTGTAAAAATTATATATTCAGGTTTGATTGGTATTTGCCACTCACTGCGCATAATATACACTCACCGTCCACCTGTTCAATGGCTTGGTAATGCAAATTGATAATCAGCCAATCACATGGCAGCAACTCCATGCATTTAGGCATCTAGACGTGGTGAAGACGACTTGCTGAAGTTCAAACCGAACATCAGAATGGGGAAGAAAGGGAATGTAAGAGACTTTGAACGTGGCATGGTTGTTGGTGCCAGATGGGCTGGTCTGAGTAAAACTGCTGATCTACTGGGATTTTCCCGCACAACCATCTCTAGGGTTTACAGAGAATGGTCTGAAAAAGAGAAAATATCCTGTGAGTGGCAGTTGTGTGGATGAAAATGCCTTGTTGATGTCAGAAGTGACTTTGATCATGCCATGGATGTTGGTTCTCACTTGTGGTGGGCCCGGAGCATTTTTTGCCCCCACTGGTCACAATCCGGCCCCTCTAAAATCGGAAGGACAGTAAACTGGCCCATTGTTTGAAATGTTTGGAGACCCCTGGTGTAATGTATAATGAGGAAGCAAGAACTGCACAAGCACCAGCATTTAGAGGTGGTGAAGACGACTTGCTGAAGTTCAAAACGAGCATCAGAATGGGGAAGAAAGGGGATTTAAGTGACTTTGAACGTGCCATGGATGTTGGTTCTCACTTGTGGTGGCCCCGGAACATTTTTTGCCTCCACCGGCCACAATCCAGCCCCCCTAAAGTCTGAAGGACAGTAAACTGGCCCATTGTTTGAAACGTTTCAATATTATAATATTTCAAAAACTGCTGAGCTACTGGGATTTTTACGCACAACCATCTCTAGGGATTACAGAGAATGGTCCGAAAAAGAGAAAATATCCAGTGAGTGGCATTTGTGTGGAGGAAAATGCCTTGTTGGTGTGAGAGGTCAGAGGAGAATGGGCCAACTGGATTGAGATGATAAAAAGGCAAAGGTAGCGTCAGAATTTGGTGGAACAACATAAAAGCATGGATCCATCCTGCCTTGTATCAATGGTTCATTGCATTTAGGCATCTAGACGTGGTGAAGATGACTTGCTGAAGTTCAAACCGAGCATCAGAATGGGGAAGAAAGGGGATTTAAGTGACTTTGAACGTACCATGGCTGGTCTTAATATTTCAAAAACTGCTGATCTACTGGGATTTTTAAACACAACCATCTTTAGGGATTACAGAGAATGGTCCGAAAAAGAGAAAACATCCAGTGAGCGGCAGTTGTGTGGAGGAAAACACCTTGCTGGTGTCAGAGGAGAATGGGCTGTTTGATTCCAGATGATAGAAAGGCAACAGTAACTCCAATAACCCCTCGTTACAACCAAGGTATGCAGAATACCATCTCTGAACGCAGAACATGTCCAACCTTGAAGCAGATGGGCTACAGCAGCAGAAGACCACACCGGGTGTCACTCCTGTCAGCTAAGAACAGGAAACGGAGGCTACAATTCACACAGGATCACCAAAATTGGACAATAGCTTATTGGTAAAACGTTGCCTGGTCTGAGGAGAGTAGATTTCAGCTGCGACATTCAGATGGTCGGGTCAGAATTTGGCGTAAACAACATGAAAGCATGGATCCATCCTGCCTTGTATCAACGGTTCAGGCTGGTGGTGGTGATGTCATGGTGTGGGGGATCCATCCTGCCTTGTATCAACGGTTCAGGCTGGTGGTGGTGATGTCATGGTGTGGGGGAGATTTTCTTGGCACACTTTTGGCCCCTTAGTACCAATTGAACATCGTATAAATTACACGGCCTACCTGAGAATTGTTGCTGACCATGTCCATCAGTCAGTGTGGAGTTCTATTAGTGAGGTCATTCATTCTTTGACAAACAGGTGGCAATTATTGCCCTTATTTAAGGAAGGAAGGCAGCAAATGTTGGACATGCTGGTTACAGTGCATTTCTCTCTGAAATTCTGAGGAAAATGGGTCGTTCCAGACATTGTTCAGAAGAACAGCGTACCTTGAATAAAAAGTTGATTGGAGGGGAAAACATATAAAGAAGTGCAGAAAATGATCGGCTGCTCAGCTAAAATGATGGCAAATGCTTTAAAATGGCAACCAAAACCTGAAAGACGCGGAAGAAAGCGAAAAACTACCATTGGAATGGATAGAAGAATAGCCAAAATGGCGCGGACTCAGCCAACAATCAGCTCCAGGAAGATGAAAGAAGGTGTGACGTTCCCTGTGAGGACTCAGCCAACAATCAGCTCCAGGAAGATGAAAGAAGGTGTGACGTTCCCTGTGAGGACTGTTACAATTAGAAGACGCCGATGTGAAGCCAAGCTATCTGCAAGAAGTCCCCGCAAAGTCTCACTGTTGGGAAAAAGACATGTGCTGAAGAGGTTACAATCTGCCAAAGAGCACATTGACCGGCCTAAAGAGAAATGGTGCAACATTTTGTGGACTGATGGAAGTAAGATTGTTCTTTTTGGGTCTAGTGGGCGGAGACAGTTTGTCAGACGACCCCCAAACACTGAATTCAAGCCACAGTACACTGTGAAGACCGTGAAGCATGGTGGTGCAAGCATCATGATATGGGGATGTTTCTCATACTACGGTGTTGGGCCTATTTATCGCATACCAGGGATCATGGATCAGTTTGAATCCATCAGAATACTTGAAGAGGTCATGCTGCCTTATGCTGAAGAGGAAATGCCCTTGAAATGGGTGTTCCAACAAGACAACGACCCCAAACACACCAGTAAACGTGCAACATCTTGGTTCCAGACCAACAAGATGGACGTTATGGAGTGGCCAGCCCAATCCCCGGATCTTCATCCAATAGAAAACTTGTGGGGTGACATCAAAAATGCCGTTTCTGAGGCAAAACCAAGAAATAGAGAAGAACTGTGGAATGTGGTCCAATCATCCTGGGCTGGAATACCTGATCACAGGGGCCAGAAGTTGGGGGACTCCATGCAACACAGATGTACAGCAGTTCTCAGAAACAGTGCGACTACAACCAAATATTCATGAAGTCATTCAAAGGAAAGCAAAATCTTCAAACATTTCTCAGTTTATATAGTGAATGTTTGAGTTTGTAAAGAAGAATACAAACACTGCGATTTTTTTGAACCGTCTAATATTCACTTTTCTTCCATTTTTTTAGAGGAACGACACAAATTTGATGTATTTTTCTTCATGTTGTGATTTGGAATAGAATGTGTCGTGTTCCCAATGCATTTGTGTGGATGGAAATAAAAGCTATTAGAAGGATTTTCAGCTTTATTCACTTTTTTCAACACACTGCTATTATTTTGAACAAAACTGTATATATTTAGTGAATATGCCCAAAATTTTAGTATTTCAAATATATTTTCTTCCATGTGGGAAATATGTGCGGCGTGTGGACGTCAGACCCTCATATGTGATCGGCAGTCACAAAGCTGTTAAATCAGCCCATGTCATGGTGGAACACGCATACGTATGTCTGAGATATCGCACCGCGTTTTCTAAAACACGACCCTTTAGGTGTCAGAATGGCTTTCATTTCGGGAAGTTCATGAGGATTTGTAGCCGATTCCCTCTGACCAGATTTCCATTTCACAACCAGCAGAGGGTCCTTTTCATTAGCATGTGCCTGTGTCAGCATAAAGAATAAATCTCGCCACCTTCCCCCGACTCTGCGCTGTATGTTCTGTCACATCCCTCCGACAAGGAAAATAATGGCGTAAAGAGACGTATTATGTGTGGATTCATTATTAATCAGAGACGTATTGTTGAACATAACACACGGAGTCTGAAAGGCCCCCAACACAGGAATTGTTTAAAGCTGAATTCTGGGGATAGCAATTATATCAAAGATACGCCGCGCTTAGAAATATGTTATGTACCGTGTGACAAATTCCATATACATGTGTAAAAGTAAATGAGATCAACAGCGCAGAAAAAAATGTCAAAAGTCCACAAAGACTCCAAAATCGTGTCCCATTGACTTCAGTACAAAAACATCTCCTATTGACTTCAATGCAAATCATGTCCCATTGACTTCAATGCAAAAACGCCTCACATTGACTCCAATGCAAAATTGTGTCCCATTGACTTCAATCCAAAATTGCCCCCCACTAACTTCAATGCAAAATTGCCTCCCATCGACTTCAGTGCGAAATTGCATCCCATTGACTTCAATGCAAAAACATCTCCCATTGACTTCAATGCAAAATTGTGTCCCATTTACTTCAATACAAAATCACCTCCTATTGACTTCAATGCAAAATTGCCTCCCATTGACTTCAGTGCAAAATCGTCTCCCATTGACTTCAGTGCAAAATCACCTTCCATTGACTTCAGTGCAGAATCACGTACCATTGACCTCAATGCAAAAACATCTCCTATTGACTTCAATGCAAAATCATGTCCCATTGACGTCAATGCAAAATCGCGTCCCATTGACTTCAGTGAAAAATCGCCTCCCATTGACTTCAGTGCAAAATCGTGTCCCATTGACTTCAATGCAAAATAATGTCCCATTGACTTCACTGCAGAAACTCCTGTCAAAACGCATCCAGAATCGCATGTGTGTGAACCAGGGCAGCTCCATTCACACCCGGGCATTGTGGGATTGCAAAAAAGGCAGTTTCAGGTGCCATTATTTTCAATGGCACCTAAAACGTAGTGTGTTTTTTTCCTCGATTGTCGCACTGCAAGTCGCATCACGTGAAACTCGATGCCCAGAAGTTGCCTTGCCCCGGGCACTGACAACCCGCGCTACGCTAAAAAAAAACCTGCGGCTCCAGGATCAGGATCAGGATATTCCAAAAAACGGGTGGAACATGTCACATGTCCCCAAAGGTGAACTTGTCCTTTAACCACCTCCCGTCCGGCCCATGTATATAAAGGCCAGATGGGAGCAGTGCAGGGTGCAGGGAGTTTATAAACGGCCTCCTCGCCCCCTGCTTGTGGGCGCTCCCTGGGAGCGCGCAGCACCGCGATCCAGTGCCCGCTGTGTCCTCCGGACACAGTGGAACACCGATCGTCATATGGGACCTCTGTGCGAGGTCCCGATCATGTGATCACTGATTGGCCAATCAGTGATCACATGCAGAGTAGTAAGCAAGATGTCACTTCTGACATCATTGCTTACTACGTGTGAAATCTGTGAATGATCACAGAGGTCACATGGTACAGGACCATTCACAACAGCCTTGTACCATGTGACAAGCTGTGACCAATCACAGCTCACTCAGTAGTTCTCAATGGCTGCAGGAATGTCCGGACTGGAAGTGGGTGAAAGTGTCCAGACTGGAAGGGGGGGAAAGCGTCCGGACCGGAAGGGGGGGGAAAGCGTCCGGACCGGAAGGGGGGGGCAAAGCGTCCGGACTGGAAGGGGGTGAAAGCGTCCAGACTGGAAGGGGGGTGAAGGAGTCCGGACTGGAAGGGGGGCGAAGGAGTCCGGACCGGAAGGGGGTGAAAGTGTCCGGACTGGAAGGGGGTGAAAGCGTCCGGACTGGAAGGGGGGTGAAGGAGTCCGGACCGGAAGGGGGGGGAAAGTGTCCGGACTGGAAGGGGGTGAAAGTGTCCGGACCGGAAGGGGGGGAAAGTGTCCGGACCGGAAGGGGGGGAAAGTGTCCAGAATGGAAGGGGGGAAAGTGTCCGGACCGGGAAGGGGGGGAAAGTGTCCGGACCGGGAAGGGGGGGAAAGTGTCCGGACTGGAAGGGGGGGAAAGTGTCCGGACTGGAAGGGGGGGAAAGTGTCTGGACCGGAAGGGGGGGAAAGTGTCCGTACTGGAAGGGGGCGAAAGTGTCTGGACCGGAAGGGGGGGAAAGTGTCCGGACCGGAAGGGGGGGAAAGTGTCCGGACTCGAAGGGGGTGAAAGTGTCCGGACCGGAAGGGGGGGAAAGTGTCCGGACTGGAAGGGGGGGAAAGTGTCCGGACTGGAAGGGGGGGAAATTGTTCAGACTGGAAGTGGTTAAGGAGTGGCGGGAAGATGTCCACGATGACGCAAGAAGTGGGCAGCCAAAAATGCAAAGGATGGATACAAATTGTGGCAAATGAATAGATTAGGGAGGAAAAGACCGTAACTCTAGCCTGACCAGTGGATTCTCCACCATGACAATGCTCCTGCACATGATGCATTAAGTGTTTGCGAGTTCCCGGCTCAGAGTCCATTCCAAACTTGACCGACCACCTTATTCCCCTGACTTGGCACCCTGCGACTTTCCAAAATTTAAAAATGAGTCAAAATGGCAGCACGCCGCGACAAAGATACTGCGCAGCGTTCCGAAAACAAATTCCAGGAATGTTTCCAGCAGTGGTGCAGTCACCTAGGAGAGTGCAGTGCCTGACAAGGGGACTACTTGGAAGGTGACAACAGCTTCTAGTGTATATTTAGGAAAACGTTTTTTTTTTTTTTTTTTTTACAGTCCTTTCTGGGAATTAAATTGTCACACCTCATACAGTGCCTTGAAAAAGTATTCATACCCCTTTACATTTTGAAAACCGTCAATGTACTTTATTGGGATTGGATGTGATGGACCGACACAAAGTGGCACATAATTGTGAAGTGGAAGGAAAATGAGAAATGGTTTCCAACATTTGTGACCAATAAATCTGTGAAAAGTGTGGCGGCATTTGTATTCGGTCCTCCGGAGTCAACACTTTGTAAGACCCCCTTTGGCTGCAATTCCAGCTGCAAGTCTTTTTGGGGATGTCTCTTTGCACATCTAGAGAGGGACATTTCTGCCCGTTCTTCTTTGCAGAATCCCTCAAGCTGTCAGATTGGATGGAGAGCGTCTGGGAACAGCAATTTTCAGGTCTGGCCACAGATTCTCCATTGGATTTGGGTCTGGACTGTGACTGGGCCATTCTAACACATGAAGATGCTTTGATCGGAACCATTCCATTGTAGCTCTGGCTGGATGTTTCGGGTCGTTGTCCTGCTGGAAGGGGAACCTCCGCCCCGGTCTCAAGTCTTCTGCAAACTCTAACAGGTTTTCTTCTAAGATTGCCCTGTATTTGGCTCCATCCATCTTCCCATCAACTCTGACCAGCTTCCCTGTCCCTGCTGAAGAAAAGCATCCCCACCACATGATGCTGCCACCACCATGTTTCACAGTGGGGATGGTGTGTTCAGGGGGATGGGCAGTGTTAGTTTTCCTCCACACATAGCGTTTTGCTTTTAGACCAGAAAGTTCCATTTTGGTCTCCTCTGACCAGAGCCCCTTCTTCCACATGTTTGCTGTGTCCCCCACATGGCTTCTCACAAACTGTAAACAGGACTTCTTATGGCTTTCCTCCAACAATGGCTTTCTTCTTGTCACTCTTCCATAAAGGCCAGACTTGGAGTGCAGGACTAATAGTTGTCCTGAGGACAGATTCTCCCCCCTGAGCTGTGATCTCTGCAGATCCTCCAGAGTTCCCATGAGCCTCTTGGCTGCTTCTCTGATGAATGCTCTCCTTGCCCGGCCTGTCAGTTTAGGTGGATGGCCATGTCTTGGTAGGTTGGCAGTTGTCCCGTACTCTTTCCATTTCGGATGATGGATTGAACAGTGCTCCGTGAGATGGTCAAAGATTGGGAGATTTTTTTATAGCCTAACCCTGCTGTGAACTTCTCCACAACTTTATCCCTGACCTGTCTGGTGTGTTCCTTGGCCTTCATGATGCTGTTTGTTCACTAATGTTCTCTAACAAACCTCTGAGGGCTTCACAGAACAGCTGGATTTATACTGAGATCACATGACACACAGGGGGACTCTATTCACTAATTAAGTGACTTCTGAAGGCAATTGGTTCCACTAGATTTTAGTTAGGGGGATCAGAGTAAAGGGGGCTGAATACAAATGCACGCCACACTTTTCAGATATTTAATGGTCACAAATGTTGGAAACCATTTCTCATTTTCATTCCACTTCACAATTATGTGCCACTTTGTGTTGGTCCATCACATCCAATCCCGATAAAATACATTGTAACAACATGGGGGGGGGGGATATATTGTAACATGACAACATGGGGGACATTTCAAGGTGGAGGACGACTTTTTCAAGGCACTGTATTTTCGATCTGATCTGAGAGTTGTTTGTTTGGTATCATTGATTATAGTTTAGCTCATCTATATACACAATTGGTAGGGTGACTCTTCCACGTTGCGCTCGCAGATTTTGTTTTTCAGTAGGACCGTAAATCTCCCGCTGCAGTGATTGTATGTTGATGGCCAACCCAACCAACCGTCATAATACTCAACAGCGCCAGCACCTACAGTGAAGGAAATGCATATTTGCTCCCCTCTGATGCTGAATGTTCGCCCCTCACACAGAAATGATCGGTCTAACAATGGAATGTTCGCCCCTCACACAGAAACGATCGGTCTAACAATGGAATGTTTGGTGTAACACTGAGAGACAGAATACAACAACAAATTCAGCAGAAATGCGTCTAACAAATGATGACGGATCTGCATGTTCATGAGGGAAAGAAGGATTTGATCCCCTTCACAAAACATGACTTAGTACTTGGTGGCCAATCCCTTGTTGGCAATCACAGAGGTCAGATGTTTCCTGGAGTTGGCCCCCAGGTTCGCACACATCTCAGGAGGGATTTTGGCCCACTCCTCTTGGCAGATCCTCTCCAAGTCATTAAGGTTCGGTGGCTGATGTTTGGCAACTCGAACTTTCAGCTCCCTCCACAGATTTTCAATCGGATGAAGGTCTGGAGACTGGCTAGGCCACTCCAGGACCTTAATGTGCTTCTTCTTGAGCCGCTCCTTTGTTGCCTTGGCCGTGTGTTTTGGGTCATTGTCATGCTGGAACACCCATCCACCACCCATTTTCAATGCCCTGGCTGAGGGAAGAAGGTTCTCACCCAAGATTTGATGGTACATTGCCCCGTCCATCGTCCCTTTGATGCGGTGCAGTTGTCCTGTCCCCTTAGCAGAAAAACACCCCCAAAGCAGAATGTTTCCACCACCATGTTTCACAGTTGGGATGGTGTTCTTGGGGTCATAGGCAGCATTCCTCCTCCTCCAAACACGGAGAGTTGAGTTGATGCCAAAGAGCTGGATTTTGGTCTCATCTGACCACAACACTTCCCACCAGTCCTCCTCTGCATCATTCAGATGTTCAGTGGCAGACTTCAGACGGGCTGGACATGGGCTTTCTTGAGCAGAGGGACCGTGCGGGCACTGCGGGATTTCAGTCCTTGTCGGCGTAGTGTGTTACCAATTGTTTTCTTGGTGACTGTGGTCCCAGCTGCCTGGAGATCATTGACAAGATCCTCACGTGTAGTTCTGGGATGATTCCTCCCTGTTCTCATGATCATTGACACTCCACGAGGTGAGATCTTGCATGGTGCACCGGACCTAGGAAGACTGACACTTGTTTTGTGTTTCTTCCATTTGTGAATGATTGCACCAACTGTTGTCACCTTCTCACCAAGCTGCTTGGCCATAGTTTGGTAGCCCAGTCCAGCCTTGTGTAGGTCTACAATCTTGTCCCTGACATCCTTGGACAGCTCTTTGGTCTTTGCCATGGTGGAGAGTTTGGAATCTGATGGTTTGATGGCTCCTGTGGACAGGTGTCTTTTATACAGGTAACACAATGAGATTAGCAGCACTCCCTTTAAGAGACTGCTTCTAATCTCAGCTTGTTACCTGTATGAAAGACACCTGTTAGCCAGAAATCCTGCTGAATGATAGGGGATGAAATCCTTCTTTCCCTCATGAACATGCAGATCCGTCATCATTTGTTAGACGCATTTCTGCTGAATTTGTTGTTGTATTCTGTCTCTCAGGGTTACAATACACCAAACATTCGATGTTTAGACCGATCATTTCTTTGTGAGGGGAGAACGTTCAACATCAGCATGGGAGCAAATATTTATTTCCGTCACTGTAGTTGGATTCAGGCTCTGTTTGGCCGACCATTTTCCACCCAGCTCCTTCGGTTTTTTTTCAGTTGAGGGATGTAAGGCGGGATGGCGCCGGCAAGGCCACCCAATGAGCAAACGTCAGCTGGATCACCTGGAACCGGCCCAAATCAGAGCGGTGTGTGGCCAGCTTTAGCCATGGAAATCCTGCTGTTATCTGCTCAGCTGGTAGGATGAGGCCTGAGCGCCGAGCGCCATGACGTCTGGATCTGCCATTCAGGTAATCTGTCGTGCTGCACATTTATTATGCGTAGGCTACAAAAGAGCTGACTTATGCAAACTGGGAGGAAGGCGGCGGAGCTGCTGTGGCTCCTGGTATTCAGTCGGACATTTCCATTTATAATGTGAGCTGGACTGAGCATGACGGTACGGAATCTGATTGATGGCCGTGGAAAGCGCATTGCTATGGAGAATGCAGACCGTTTTACCGCCCATTCCCCATCCCGTGTATATCATGCGGTCCATATCCTGCACCAGGGTTGCAGTGCTGCTCCTATCAGCCTTTTCTTTGTTTCTCATTTTCGATTGCCTTTCACTTTCTCCCTTTTTATAAAACCTGCGGATACAGAGATGTTATCGCGGCGATTAAATGGCGGCCATTAAATGGCGGCCAACATTTGTAATGTAAGCTGTGTGAATGAGCCGGTTGGAGTTGCTGTCTCAGCCCGGGTTCACATACGTGCGGTGCGGTATATCGCATGTAATTCGCACAGGGACCGCATTCCTCTGCCAATCACATGTGATTTGTGTGCGGTGCGATCGGAGTCGTACATTATGTATGGCTCTATTCGCACCAAAAACACGCAGGACCCTTTTTTGGCTCCACACTAGAATCGGATCGCACGGGTATTCACACCTTCGAGATCCGATTCTGCACATCGCACCGTGTTTTGCGGACTGCTTTTAGGGTATTTTTAACTGAACATACACACCCTCAGCGGTTCACATGAACGGGGTGCGATTCTGATGTGGTGTGGAATTCGCACTGAAAACGCTGAGAATTCTGCACCGCGTCAGTGTGAACCCGGACTAAGGCTCCACGCACACGCTGGTAACATTCGCTGTGTAAAGTCACGCTAAAAATGTGATTTTTTTTTAGCATTTTTGCATTAGCGTTCAGCCACGTTTTTCGTGTTTGCATTTTTTTTTTTCCAAAAAACAATTTTTTTTGTTAAAAACATGATTTTTTTAGCATTTTTGCATTAGTGTTTAACTGCGTTTTTGCGTTTGCATGTTTTGTGACTTTTTTGGGGTTAAAAACTTGAGCATCTAGAAACCCACTAGTTCTGTTTTTTTTCCAGCCAAAAAACGCCGATTCCAATCTATGTATGTATGGACACACAGGAGAACATGCCGGGGATGGACACACAGGAGAACATGCCGGGGATGGACACACAGGAGAACATGCCGGGGATGGACACATAGGAGAACATGCCAGGGATGGACACACAGGAGAACATGCCGGGGATGGACACATAGGAGAACATGCCGGGGATGGACACACAGGAGAACATGCCGGGGATGGACACGTAGGAGAACATGCCGGGGATGGACACATAGGATAACACGCCGGGGATGGACACATAGGATAACACGCCGAGGATGGACACATGGGATAACACACCGGGGATGGACACATAGGATAACACGCCGGGGATGGACACGTAGGATAACACGCCGGGGATGGACACGTAGGATAACACGCCGGGGATGGACACGTAGGATAACACGCCGGGGATGGACACGTAGGATAACACGCCGGGGACGGACACGTAGGATAACACGCCGGGGACGGACACGTAGTATAACACGCCGAGGACGGACACGTAGGATAACACGCCGGGGACGGACACGTAGTATAACACGCCGAGGACGGACACGTAGGATAACACGCCGGGGACGGACACGTAGTATAACACGCCGGGGACGGACACGTAGTATAACACGCCGAGGACGGACACATAGTATAACACGCCGAGGATGGACACGTAGTATAACACGCCGGGGACGGACACACAGTAGAACACGCCGGGGATGGACACATAGGAGAACATGCTTGAGGACTGAATGTTTATTCCTGGAATGGATTGTGAAGTGTGGCACAATTGTGTTTTTTTTACATTTTGATGTATATTTATGCACGGGTGGAAAAGGGGTGCTAAAAACAGGCAGTTTTTTTATTTTACCACTCCCCTTCCTGGCCACCCACCTAATCGTCATACTGCGGCTGAAACGTGTAGTACATATACTCAGCGGCCACATTATTAGGTAAATGAATGATATTTGAATGATGAATTTATAGGTGACGTTGATCCAGGGAATATCCGATTGCCTCTCGGGGGATCAGGAAGGAATTCTCTCCCCTGCAGGAGCACATTGGATTGTGCTTTGCTGGGTTGTTTTGCCTTCCTCTGGATCCACTGTGGGTGTCGGATTATAACTTTTTTTTTTAATGGTTGAACTGGATGGACTTTTGTCTTTTTCAGCCAGACTAACTATGTAACTATGTTCAGTAAAGTTTATTATTCGGGAAGACGAGTGCCGGCTATATCAATTCTCATCATTCTGGTGCATCGTGCTGGGAAGACACACAGAACCAAAGATCCGACATTCCACCTCCATGGAGATGATCTCTGGGCGGAGCATCTACTTGTTCTCTTTATTAGCTCCACCTTTTCTATTGCTTGGTAACACAAATTGCTAATCAGCCAATCACACGGCAGCAACTCAATGCATTTAGGCATCTCAACGTGGTGAAGACGACTTGATGAAGTTCAACCCGAGCCTCAGAATGGGGAAGAAAGGGGATTTAAGTGACTTTGAACGTGGCATGGTTGTTGGTGCCAGACGGGCTGATCTGAGTATTTAAAAAACTGCTAATCTACTGGGATTTTCACACAATACCATCTCTAGGGTTTACAGAGAATGGTCCGAAAAGGAGAAAATATCCAGTGAGCGGCAGTTGTGTGGAGGAAAATGCCTTGTTGGTGTCAGAGGTCAGAGAAGAATGGGCAGACTGGTTCCGGATGATAGAAAGGCAACAATAACTCCAATAACCACTTGTTACACCCAAGGTATGCAGAATACCATCTCTGAACGCACAACATTTTCAACCTTGAAGCAGATGGGCTACAGCAGCAGAAGACCACACCGGGTGCCACTCCTGTCATCTAAAAACGGAGGCTACAATTCGCACAGGATCACCAAAATTGGACAATAGAAGATGAGAAAATCGTTGACTGGTCTGATGAGTCCGGATTTCAGCTGCAACATTCAGATGGTAGGGTCAGAATTTGGTGTAGACAACATGAAAGCACGGATCCATCCTGCCTTGTATCCACGGTTCAGGCTGGTGGTGGTGATGTCATGGTGTGGTGGATCCATCCTGCCTTGTATCCACGGTTCAGGCTGGTGGTGGTGATGTCATGGTGTGGGGGATCCATCCTGCCTTGTATCCACGGTTCAGGCTGGTGGTGGTGATGTCATGGTGTGGGGGATCCATCCTGCCTTGTATCAATGGTTCAGGCTGGTGGTGGTGGTGTCATGGTGTGGGGGATCCATCCTGCCTTGTTTCCACGGTTCAGGCTGGTGGTGGTGGTGTCATGGTGTGGGGGATCCATCCTGCCTTGTATCTACGGTTCAGGCTGGTGGTGGTGGTGTCATGGTGTGGGGGATCCATCCTGCCTTGTATCTATGGTTCAGGTTGGTGGTGGTGTCATGGTGTGGTGGATCCATCCTGCCTTGTATCCATGGTTCAGGTTGGTGGTGTCATGATGTGGGGGGAGATTTTCTTGGCACTAGCAAGATGGACCCTAATAAAGTGGCCGGTGAGTGTATGATGCAGCAAATTTAGCTCTGTTTGCAATCTCGGGACAATTGGGACAGTGAGATTGCTCCGCACCGCGAGGTAGTCACTTAGCTCATGGTTGTGGTATAATATTTCAATACAAAATCTTTCTGGGCATTAAAAAAAGCAAGTGAGCATGTGCAGAGTAACTCCTAGAGCTCTGTACTTAGCAGATGGATTGGAGACAGTAGAAGAAGGGGATTATCAGAGAAGACAGGATCAAACATCCTTTTTACACCATGCAGAGGATTAACCCCGTAGGTTCCACAGTGGGTACAACAAGCATGCTTTGCTGCATCTACAGACTGATTGTACTGTTGGGGTTTTTGTGACACTTTAAAGGTCAGCAGCTACAAATCCCGACTTTTAGTAGAAGGACACTTACCTGTCCATGAATCCAGCAATGTCCTCACCCAGTCCGATTGTTCAGTCTGCTTCGGGTTCAGGTGCCGGCATCTTCAGTATAGGAAGCTGGCACTGAAGCCTTGTGGCTTCACAACCAAATTCATACTGCGCATGCGCGACCTGCGCTGAGCTTTGTGGATGGACCTTGTCACAGGTGTTATGGCCGGGGAAGGAGTTCATTGAGGAAGGAGCCCCCAATATGGACCTCAGTGCCTCTAATACAGTGAGGAATAGTGTCCCATCATTGGTGTCAGTGGGAGGAATAGTGCCCCATCATTGGTGTCAGTGGGAGGAATAGTGTCCCATCATTGGTGTCAGTGGGAGGAATAGTGCCCCATCATTGGTGTCAGTGGAAGGAATAGTGCCCCATCATTGGTGTCAGTGGAAGGAATAGTGCCCCATCATTGGTGTCAGTGGGAGGAATAGTGCCCCATCATTGGTGTCTGTGGGAGGAATAGTGTACAATCATTGGCGTCAGTGGGAGGAATAGTGCCCCATCATTGGTGTCAGTGGGAGGAATAGTTCCCCATCATTGGCGTCAGTGGGAGGAATAGTGTCCCATCATTGGTGTCAGTGGGAGGAATAGTGCCCCATCACTGGTATCAGTAGGAGGAATAGTGCCCCATCATTGGTGTGAGTGGGAGGAATAGTGCCCCATCATAGGTGTCAGTGGGAGGAATAGTGCCCCATCATTGGTATCAGTGGAAGGAATAGTGCCCCATCATTGGTATCAGTGGGAGGAATAGTGCCCCATCATTGGTGTCAGTGGAAGGAATAGTGCCCCATCATTAGTGTCAGTGGAAGGAATAGTGCTCCATCATTGGGAGGAATAGTGCCCCATCATTGGTGTCAGTGGAAGGGATAGTGCCCCATCATTGGTGTCAGTGGAAGGAATAGTGCTCCATCATTGGTGTCAGTGGAAGGAATAGTGCTCCATCATTGGGAGGAATAGTGCCCCATCATTGGTGTCCGTGGGAGGAATAGTGCCCCATCAATGGTGTCCGTGGGAGGAATAATGCCCCATCATTTGTGTCAGTGAGAGAAATAGTGTCCCGTTGTTGAGGTTAGTGGCAGAAGTTGTGCCCCTGTGCTGGATTCAGTGGCAGAGATAGAACCCCGAGGGTCAGATAAAGGCTAGCAAAGGTCCACATCCGGCCCCTGGGCCTCAGTCTGGAGGCCACTGCTCTAAAGGGTCTATGACACCCTAGTGTGTCTTTTTTTGCAGCAATCGGTTTTGTTTGCAGCTCACAAAGAAACAGGTGATGTCTTCAAACAAAGCTACCCATGTGGATGCCATCAGCTATGCTGTGCTGGTGGGGCTTGGAGGACGGTTCTGGAAGACTCTGGGCTCTCTGTTGCTCTGTAATTGACCACACAAGCAGCTATTTCCTCATACAATACGGTGGTGTGTGATATTCCCAGACGGATGTCGGTTCCCTACCTAATGGATGGATGAGGGGAGAGTGAGCCTGCGGTACGGATAATAAGGAAAGAGCCTGGAATTCTATTAGCAGCAGCGGGAGGGAATCTAGAGCTGGAACCGGCTTCTCTGGCAGATAGAGACTCAACTGAAGCAGAGCTCGGGGAATAAAGAAATTAAATGACTTGATGAGAAATCTGTGTTCTCTTTCATCAGACTCCTTTCTTTCTGTGCGGGGTCTCTGGGGGGACGTGCTAAAGCAAATGCTGTTTTAAACGGTAAATATACACCAGAAAGGAAGATATAGCAAGCTTGAGGAGCCCCGGAGAAGCTGTGATTGCTATCAGACTTACACAGCTCATTACGGCTAATAGCTTATAATATATCGGACATGATCCTCCGAGGAGGACAACCAGGACGTTCTTCATGTTCGGAAAGAAGATGAAAGTTTGGTGAAGGTGACCTTGCCAAATGAAATTCTGTAAATCTGGCGATATTGATGAAGAACTTTGACCCCAGGTATGGCCTATGGTTCATAGCGAAGAGCTGTGACCCCAATCATGGTCTATGGTTCCCAGTGAAGATCTACGACCCCAATCATGATCCAGTGAAGAACTATGACCCCAATCGTGGCCTATGGTTCTCAGTGAAGAACTATGACTCCAATCATGGCCTATGGTTCCCTGTGAAGAACTATGACCCCAATCATGACTTGTGAAGAAGATAAAAGTTTGGTGAAGGTGACAATGCCAAATGCAATTCAGTGAATCTGGCATTACTGATGAAGAACTGTGACCCCAAGTATGGCCTATGGTTCAGAGTGAACAGCCGTGACCAGTGAACCCTAATCATGCTCTATGGTTCCCAGTGAAGAACTATGACTCCAGTCATCGCCTATGGTTCCCAGTGAAGAACTATGACTCCAATCATGGTCTATGGTTCCCAGTGAAGAACTATGACTCCAATCATGGTCTATGGTTCCCAGTGAAGAACTATGACTCCAATCATGGTCTATGGTTCCCAGTGAAGAACTATGACCCCAGTCATGGCCTATGGTTCCCAGTGAAGAACTATGACTCCAATCATGGTCTATGGTTCCCAGTGAAGAACTATGACTCCAATCATGGCCTATGGTTCCCAGTGTAGAACTATGAACCCAATCATGCTTCATGGTTCCCAGTGAAGAACTATGACCCCAATCGTGGCCTATGGTTCCCAATGAAGAACTATGACTCCGATCATGGCCTATGGTTCCCAGTGAGGAACTATGACCTCAAACATGACCTGTGGTTCCCAGTGAAGAACTATGACCCCAATCATGGCCTATGGTTCCCAGTGAAGAACTATGACCCCAATCATGGCCTATGGTTCCCAGTGAAGAACTATGAACCCAATCATGGCCTATGGTTCCCAGTGAAGAACTATGACCCCAATCATGGCCTATGGTTCCCAGTAAGAACTATGACTCCAATCATGGCCTATGGTTCCCAGTGAAGAACTATGTCCCCAATCGTGGCCTATGGTACCCAGTGAAGAACTATGACTCCATTCATGGCCTATGGTTCCCAGTGAAGAACTATGACCCAAATCCTGGCCTATGATTCCCAGTGAAGAACTATGACCCCAATCCTGACCTATGGTTCCCAGTGAAGAACTATGATCCCAATCATGGCCTGTGGTTTTCAGTGAAGGACTTGGACCTCAATAATGGCTTATGATTCCCTGTGAAGAACTTTAACCCCAATCCTAGCCTATGGTTCCCAGTGGAGAACTATGACCCCAATCATGGCCTGTGGTTCCCAGTGAGGAACTTTGATCTCAGTAATGACTTATGGTTCCCAGCGAAGGACTGTGACTCCAGTCATTACTCCGCTTACAGATAGCTAAAAAGATCAATGGTGTCAGTGAGAACTTATCTGAGAGGCAGAAATTGCTCAATGAACTCCTAACAACCTCCTGAGGAACTCTGCTGTAGCCATTCGTTGAAAGCAAATCTTGACGTGTCCTTATGCCCGTGTCTTTCCTGACTGTGTATGGTGTCTGTACTTTCTTGGCAGGAATGTTCTGTTGCCACTTGACCTCTGGAAGGTTTTACCCCCATCATGACAAGAGCATTTTGTTTTGCTATTCAGCACTGCGCTACTTTTACTGGTAATTGTGCGGTCGTGCAACAATGTACCCAAATGACATTTATATATTTTTTCCACACAAATTGAGCTTTCTTTTGGTGGCATTTTATCACCACTGTTTTTTTTTTATTTTTTTAATAAATAAACGAAAAAAGACCAAACATTTTGAAAAAAAAAACAATTGTTTTCATTTTCTGCTATAAAACCTATCCAATAAAATATTAAAAATCAAATTTATTCATAAATTTAGTCCAAAATTTATTTTGCTACATGTCTTTGTTAACAAATCCTAATAAGAGTAAATTAATTGTTTTTTGATCAGTTTTCATCCATTTTTCATCCGTTTTCATGCGTATTTCGTCTGTTCCGTTTTTTTTATTGGAAGAAATATACGGTTTTCTTCCATTCAAAAAAACAGATGTTAACAGATGATCATCCGCTAGTCTATAGAAATACATGGGTGATCGCTTTTCATCCGTAAACGGACAGACGGACATACGGAACACCCCTGTGAAAGGACCCTTAGAGCTAAATGTCAATGAGAAGAATAAAGCTCCATCATTGGTGTCAGTGGGAGGATTAGTGCCCCATCATTGGTGTCAGTGGGAGGAATAGTGCCCCATCATTGGTGTCAGTGGGAGGAATAATGCTCCATCATTGGTGTCAGTGGGAGGAATAGTGCCCCTCATTGGTGTCAGTGGGAGGAATAGTGCTCCATCATTGGTGTCAGTGGGAGGAATAGTGCTCCATCATTGGTATCAGTGGGAGGAATAGTGCCCCATCATTGGTGTCAGTGGGAGGAATAGTGCCCCATCATTGGTGTCAGTGGGAGGAATAGTGCCCCATCATTGGTATCAGTGGGAGGAATAGTGCCCCATCATTGGTGTCAGTGGGAGGAATAGTGCCCCATCATTGGTGTCAGTAGGAAGAATAGTGCCCCATCATTGGTGTCAGTGGGAGGAATAGTGCCCCATCATTGGTGTCAGTGGGAGGAATAGTGCCCCATCATTGGTGTCAGTGGGAGGAATAGTGCCCCATCATTGGTTTCAGTGGGAGGAATAGTGCCCATCATTGGTGTCAGTGGAAGGAATAGTGCCCCATCATTGGTATCAGTGGGATGGATAGTGTCCCATCAATGGTGTCATTGGGAGGAATAGTGCCCATCATTGGTGTCAGTGGAAGGAATAGTGCCCCCTCATTGGTATCAGTGGGATGAATAGTGCCCCATCATTGGTATCAGTGGGATGGATAGTGTCCCATCAATGGTGTTAGTGGGAGGAATAGTACCCCATCATTGGTGTCAGTGGGAGGAATAGCGCCCCATCATTGGTTTCAGTGGGAGGAATAGCGCCCCATCATTGGTGTCAGTGGGAGGAATAGTGCCCCATCATTGGTGTCAGTGGGAGGAATAGTGCCCCATCATTGGTGTCAGTGGGAGGAATAGTGCCCCATCATTGGTGTCAGTGGGAGGAATAATGTCCCATCATTGGTGTCAGTGGGAGGAGTAGTCCCCCATCATTGGTGTCAGTGGGAGGAATAGTGCCCCATCATTGGTGTCAGTGGGAGGAATAGTGCCCCATTATTGGTATCAGTGGGAGGAATAGTGCCTCATCATTGGTGTCAGTGGGAGGAATAGTGCCCCATCATTGGTGTCAGTTGGAGGAATAGTGCCCCATCATTGGTGTCAGTGGGAGGAATAGTGCCCCATCATTGGTGTCAGTGGGAGGAATAGTGCCCCATCATTGGTGTCAGTGGGAGGAATAGTGGCCCATCATTGGTGTCAGTGGGAGGAATAGTGTCCCATCATTGGTGTCAGTGGGAGGAATAGTGTCCCATCATTGGTGTCAGTGGGAGGAATAGTGTCCCATCATTGGTGTCAGTGTAAATTAATTATCAGTTTTCCTCTGTTTATGTCCGTTATAATCTACCTTCCGTTTTGCTTTTTTTTTTTGTTTATTTTTCTTGTTGCTAAGCAGATTTTAAACGCAAAATGCATCCAACACGCAACAAAAACACAATACATTTTCTGCAGCATTCCCATTGAAGTCTACAGAACCAAAAACGCAACGGGTGAAAACGCGGAGATGTGAACCCGTCCCTTAGGAAATCATGTTAAATGGACTGTACTGCGTTTCTGCAAAACATTACGAAAACGCAGAGGTGTGACCCGGGGTGACTCCACCTTTCAGGCCGTGTTTCATATTATACTCGTATTTCAGGCGCGATATGAGATCACCGTTGTCAGGATACAGTGGCTCAGAGGGAAGGATTCCGACACCCACATCGCATGCATGGATGGGGGGGAATTGGCGCTTTTTTTTTTTTGGTCGAGTGAAAAAAAAATGAATCCTGTATGACCTGCCTAATTGATGGAGATATTTACTTTTCCTGAAGTTCTGCTTTAATATCAAGATCTCATTTTTAACCCCCCCCCCGCCCCTCCCCCGGGGCACTCCGATCCCGACTTTGAAACCATGCGGCTTACAGTGAAGCTGCACGATTTCGACGTCGTGTGGCATGCAAATCGGGGACTGATGCCGGACATACACGGGTCAAAATTCGACAAATTTTTTGTCGGACCTAAGAATAATCGGCTGATTTTCGCTCTGATAGGCTGGCCATACATTATACAATTATCTTCCAATTTTCTGCCCAATTTCCTTTAGATTTACCTTCAACTGTGTAGCACAAGGGCCCGCCTGATTGGATACAACTGAAAGTGTTGTTTAGGTTTGTCCTCCTATTATATGGTTTTTGGTAAATCTAAACCAAAAATCTCCAGATAATTGTATAATGTATGGCCAGCCTTAGTGGGGTCAATGGCACTGGCCGATTTTCATTGTCCCTCCCCTTTTTGGTGATTGGGTATGTTGGAAAATTCGTGAAAAACAACCGATTTTTGACTCGATGATGGTCAAATCGTACGATCGTTTTTCTGAAAAGAATACACGCCTGAGCCGTGACCTGGAAGGAACAGAAGTGTCGCCTGTTATATGGGGGGAACTTTATGACTCTGTCGGCCAATTTTTGAAATCACTGATGGCGTCATCGGATTACCGAGCGAACGATGTTTCCGATTTTCGGACGAAAAATCGTTCAGAATTCGACCCGTGTATCTGCCAAGGAACTAAAATGATTACTGGGCAGCACAGTGGCTAAATGGTTAGCACTTCCGCCTGGCAGTACTCGGGTCGTTGGTTTTAATCCTGACCACGGCATCACCTGCCTGGAGTTTGCATGTTCTCCCTGTGCCTGCGTGGGTTTCCTCTGTGGGTACTCTGGTTTCCTCCCACACTCCAAAGACATGCTGGTAGGTGAATTGGATCTTGTCTAAATTGGCCCTAGTATGTGTATGTATGGATGTGAGTTAGGGACCTTAGATTGTACGCTCCTCGGGGGCGGGGACTGATGTGAATGTACAATCTATATGTAAAGCGCGGCGTAAACTGACGGCGATATATAAGTACCTGACATAAATGTTTGGCAAGACCTATCATGACATAGCTCTCCACCTTACGTGCCGATTATACCGGTGCGATTTGGGTATTGAAATCGCATGTAGTGAATGTAACACGTGCGATTTGCTGCGGCGCGACTTCTAAAGTCGTTCTCCCGTGACTTTTTCAGTAGTTTTGTTGCGATTTCACATACACAGAATACAATGGAAATCGCACTACAAATGGCAAGAAAATGTTGAAAATCTTCACAAGTCGCAATCAAATCGCAGCGGTGTGACCGGTGACCAAACGGCATTGGTGTGGAATGTGGCCGCGGCTGGTGATCAAACAATGGCGGAGCGGCCGAGCGCCTTCTCTACGGATATCCGCCGTTTAGATCTCAGAACAGGCAATGAATATAGAAGTGCGCTGCGTATCGCGCTCGGCCGCCATCTCCCCGTGAAGAGATTACAAGCCATTCAAGCACACAATGAGATCAGAGCGCTCAATTTAACCGAAAGGCCCGCAGGATCAGAGCTCAGCCTGATAGCGAGAGAGAGGCCGGGGCCGAGCGGAAAGGCGGATTCCACCCGCGGTTTACAAACCGCGCCATTCTCATCGCTTCTGTATCATTTGTATTATTCGTCGGCTGGTATCATCAAGTCCCCGCCAACCGCCTGCTGGCGTCTGTCAGTTTATTAACCGCTTCCTGTCCGCGACATTAGTTTTCTTTTTTCACTCGCATGATAAAGTCAGCATTTTTTTTGCTGGACAATCACTTAGAACCCCCCCCCCCCAAATGTTGTACACTATACTGCCCCAAGAATTGTCCCCGCCCCCCCAAATGTTATACACTATACTGCCCCAAGAATTGTCCCCGCCCCCCCAAATGTTATACACTATACTGCCCCAAGAATTGTCCCCGCCCCCCCAAATGTTATACACTATACTGCCCCAAGAATTGTCCCCGCCCCCCCATATATACACTATACTGCCCCAAGAATTGTCCCCGCCCCCCCAAATGTTGTACACTATATTGCCCCAAGTATTGTCCCCGCCCCCCCAAATATACACTATACTGCCCCAAGAATTGTCCCCGCCCCCCCAAATGTTGTACACTATATTGCCCCAAGTATTGTCCCCGCCCCCCTATATACACTATATTGCCCCAAGTTTTGTCCCCGCCCCCCTTATATACACTATAATGCCCCAAGTATTGTCCCCGCCCCCCCATATATACACTATATTGCCCCAAGTATTGTCCCTGCCCCCCCATATATACACTATATTGCCCCAAGTATTGTCCCCGCCCCCCCATATATACACTATTGCCTCAAGTATTGTCCCAGCCCCCCCATATATACACTATATTGCCCCAAGTATTGTCCCCGCCCCCCTTATATACACTATACTGCCCCAAGTATTGTCCCCCCCCATATATACACTATATTGCCTCAAGTATTGTCCCAGCCCCCCATATATACACTATATTGCCCCAAGTATTGTCCCCGCCCCCCTTATATACACTATATTGCCCCAAGTATTGTCCCCGCCCCCCCATATATACACTATATTGCCCCAAGTATTGTCCCTGCCCCCCCGTATATACACTATATTGCCCCAAGTATTGTCCCTGCCCCCCCATATATACACTATATTGCCCCAAGTATTGTCCCTGCCCCCTCCCCGTATATACACCATAGTGCCCCGAGTATTGTCTCAGCCCCCCCATATATACACTATATTGCCCCAAGTATTATCCCCGCCCCCCCATATATACACTATATTGCCCCAAGTATTGTCCCCGCCCCCCCATATATACACTATAATGCCCCAAGTATTGCCCCCGCCCCCCCATATATACACTATAATACCCCAAGTATTGTCCCCGCCCCCCCATATATACACTATATTGCCCCAAGTATTGTCCCCGCCCCCCAATTTATACACTATAATGCCCCAAGTATTGTCCCCGCCCCCCCATATATACACTATATTGCCCCAAGTATTGTCCCCGCCCCCCCCATTTATACAGTATAATGCCCCAAGTATTGTCCCCGCCCCCCCATATATACACTATATTGCCCCAAGTATTGTCCCCGCCCCCCTTATATACACTATATTGCCCCAAGTATTGTCCCCGCCCCTCCATATATACACTATAATGCCCCAAGTATAGTCCACGCACCCCCCATATATATACTATAATGCCCCAAGTATTGTCCCCGCCCCCCCGTATATACACTATATGGCCCCAAGTATTGTCCCCGCCCCCCCATATATACACTATATTGCCCCAAGTATTGTCCCCGCCCCCCCATATATACACTATAATGCCCCAAGTATTGTCCCCGCCCCCCCAGTTATACTCTAAAATGCCCCAAGTATTGTCCCTGCCCCCCATATATACACTATATTGCCCCAAGTATTGTCCCCGTCCCCCCCATTTATACACTATAATACCCCAAGTATTGTCCCCACCCCCCCATATATACACTATATTGCCCCAAGTATTGTCCCTGCCCCCCATATATACACTATATTGCCCCAAGTATTGTCCCTGCCCCCCATATATACACTATATTGCCCCAAGTATTGTCCCTGCCCCCCATATATACACTATATTGCCCCAAGTATTGTCCCCCCCCCCCATTTATACACTATAATGCCCCAAGTATTGTCCCCGCCGATCCATATATACACTATATTACCCCAAGTATTGTCCCAGCTATTGTTGCTGGGGGGTATTTTGTTGTGTGGGGGTCTAACTTTGCTGGGGTGGTCTATTGTTTCTGGGGTGGTCTATTGTTGCTGGGGGGTCTTTGTTGCTGGGGTTGAGCTGTTGTTGCTGGGGGTTTTTTGTTGAGTGGGGGGTCTATCTTTGCTAGGGGTATTCTATTGTTGCTGGGGGGGTCTTTGTTGCTGGGGTGGAGCTATTATCACTGGGGGAGGGGGTCTTTTGTTGTTGGGGGGTTGTCTTATGTTGCTGTGAGGCATCTACTATTGAGGGAGGGTCTAGTGATGCTGGCTGCTGGGGGATCTATTGTTGCTGGGGGGTTCTTTGTTGCTGGGGTGGAGCTGTTGTTGCTGGGGGTATTTTGTTGCATGTGGTCCTATCTTTTTTGGGGGTGGTCTATTGTTGCTAGGGGGGTCTTTGTTGCTGAGGTGGAGCTGTTGTTGCTGGGGGGTATTTTGTTGCGTGGGGGTCTATCTTTGCTGGGGGTGGTCTATTGTTGCTGGGGGTTGTCTATTGTTGCTGGGGTGAAGCTATTGTTGCCTGGGGGTATTTTGTTGCCTGGGGGTCTTTCCTGGGGGATCTATTGTTGCATGGGGGTGGTCTTTGTTGCTGGGGTGCATTTTGTTGCCTGGGGGTCTATTGTTGCTAGGCGGGCTCTATTGTTGCTGTGGGATCTGTTGTTGCTGGCTGCAGGGGATCTAATTTACTGCTTTATTGTTATCATTAACACATTCCATACATATTTCTTAGCTCCTCAAAATGATAGTTTGTTACGTATTCTCTAAAAAGTGATGGTAGGTGGGTAGGGTGAGCGACTAAGGGACAGTGCTTGGAGCTGCGTAGGGGGCGGGGACAAGAGGTGACTACGAAGGGGGGAGTTCCTGCACCTATTCTCTAAAAAAAAAAGCCCCGCCCCTATCTATGTGCCTACTACCCTTGTGATGGGCAGAGTTGTAATATAGATCCGTTCCCGTACTCTCGGGGCAAATCGCAGTTTAGTAGGATCCAAAAAGAGAAGTTTTGGTGGAAACTCCCAGAAATATCGCCATTGTCAGGACCCGGATCTGAACCTGCGACCTCCGCTGTGTCTGGCAGTATCTCGTTTTTGCTGAGTCAAATGTTGTCCTTGGACTATCTTGTCATGAACCTTGTTTCTGGTGAACCTTGAACTCTTTGCTCCTCCAGCCAATCGCTCCAGTCGCTCGGTCTGTATCTTGGCTACCAACCTTTGGCTTGTTCCTCAACTACGCTTCTACTTGATCCCTACCTACCTGCTATGTCTGCTACTGGACCTCGGCTTGCTAACCTCTTGGTGGGGCGATCCTGAGGACTGGTAACCAACAAGCAGCAAAACCCATCTCCACCATTAGGTACTTCGGTGAATTTCGGTTAGTGCTTAGACCCCGCACCTTGGGTGAGCCGGCAACATCCACCAGGTTGACCTGCTTGTGGACCACTGCTGGTCAGTGGGAGCTTCAACTACTACTACTACTGCTGTAGCTACTGGTCTCCAGACCTGACCCCCTGACCGTGGCAGCCATTCTGGGGTATTTCCCACTGAGCACTGAGGTCCAAATCCCCACAACTGAAACTGGAGTATATTTTTCGGTATTTATATGTGACCCTTACCTGGTATGAAACCCACTTGGTTCCTACAATTCTCCGAATTTGGTTCCAACAGCAAGCCGGTATTTTGTCTCGTAATTTTCACACGGACGCTCCGGAGATAAAGAGAGACCGTAAGAAGACTATAATCTGGAATATTATTGGTCTGGAGAATTACTATAATTATTTCTGCTTCCATTGACGGGAAGAACGCTGCCAGTCTCCAGCGTGAATGACAAGAGAAGAAACACGCTGCTAAAATTTCCATAATTGTCCTGTAAAATTCATGGGATTTTCCAGCTGGAAGACTCACAATAGCAATTTCCACCTCTTCAATGGTAATCTCTGCATCCAATTATTCCAGCTCTTCTAGGAAGAAACATCAAAACTCAGTGTCATATTAAAAAAAAAATGTAAAGACATTTTTAAAATGCAATAAATAGATTTATTTAAAAAAAAAAAAAAACGAATGTAAAGAAGTTTAAAAAATTCTATAAATAGATTTATTTAAAAAATGAATGTAAAGAAATAATTCAACATTTAATAAATAGATTTATTTTTTTTATAAATGAAAGAAAAGAAAATTTCGAAGTGTAATTCATTAATTTATTTACAAAAATGAATACGTTTTCAAAATTCAGTAGGTTAATTTAAAAATGAATGTAAAGAAATGTTCAAAATTCAATAAATAGATTGATTTGAAAAATGAATGTAAAGAAATAATTCAACATTTAATAAAGAGATTTTTTTTTTGTTTAAATCAAGGTAAAGAAAATTTCAAAGTGTAATTCATTAATTTATTTACAAAAAATGAATGTAAAGAAATGTTCAAAATTCAATAAATAGATTGATTTGAAAAATTAATGTAAAGAAATAATTCAACATTTAATAAAGAGATTTATTTTTTTTCCTAAATGAAGGTAAAGAAAATTTCAAAGTGTAATTCATTGATTTATTTACAAGAATTAATGTAAATACGTTTTAAAAATTCAGCAGGTTAATTTAAAAATGAATGTAAAGAAATGTTCAAAATTTAATAAATAGATTGATTTGAAAAATTAATGTAAAGAAATATTTAACATCCAATAAATTATTATTTATTTTTTTAAATGAAGGTAAAGAAACATTCAAAATTCAATGAATTGATTTATTTACAAAAATTAATGTAAATAAGTTTTCTAAATTCAATAGTTTGACCCCTAGACGCCGAGAGCACGCAAATATGTGGCCTCTTGGCGTCTGGGCCTTGATGCCGAGTGGCCGCATATTTGCATGCCATAGAAAAAACATGTGCTGAGAGCACGTGCCCTGCACGCTCCCAGCACATATGTCCGTGACTCATGGAAAGGTCCCGATCTCCTCTAGCAATTGGGACCTTTTCCGATCATGTGACCGCCATGACAGCGAATCACGGCGGTCACATGACCCTAAAATCCCACCCGCCTCCCGGCTTATGAAACTCTTAAAGGGCCAGGAGGCGCTGGCGCAAAGCAGTTAATTGAAAAATAAATATAAAGAAATGTTCAACATTCAATAAATAGATTGATTTAAAAAATGAATGTAAAGAAATATTCAACATTCAATAAATAGATTGATTTAAAAAATGAATGTAAAGAAATATTCAACATTCAATAAATAGATTTATTTTTTTTAAATGAAGGTAAAGAAACATTCAAAATTAAATTAACTGATTTATTTATAAAAATGAATGTAAATAACTTTTCAAAATTCAATAGATTCATTTAAAACTAAATGTAAAGAAATGTTCAAAATTCATATATTAAACTAATTTAAAAAAGGAATGTGAGGAATTTTTCAAAATTCACTAGATTTATTTAAAAAATGAATGTAAAGAAATTCTCAAAAATCAGTTAATAGATTTATTTAAATTATGAATGTAAAATTAAAAAATTCAATAAGTAGATTTATGTAAAAAATTAACATAATGAAGTTCTCAAAATTCTCTAAATATGTTTATAAAAAATGTATGTAAAGATATTTTCAAAATTCAATACATTTATTTAAAAAAATAGATGTAAAGACATTTTCAAAATTCAACAAATAGATTTATAAAAACAAAGAATATAAATAAAGTTTCTAATATAAATTTCCCTCCAGAGTTGGGTGTGGCCAGCTCAGTGGATTGCTGTAGGAAAGTCCTGGATTCTTTCTTGGATACACAGAATATAACTGGATATAACATTTATAGGGAAAGGTGATCCAGGGAATATCCGATTGCCTCTCGGGGGATCAGGAAGGAATTTTTTTCCTGTAGGAGCAAATTGGATCGTGCTTTGCTGGGTTTTTTTTGCCTTCCTCTGGATCAACTGTGGGTGTAGGATTATAACTTTTTTTTTTTTTCTCTATGGTTGAACTGGATGGACTTTTGTCTTTTTTCAGCCAGACTAACTATTTATAAATAGATGCATTTAAAACAAATGAATGTAAAAAAATATTCTAGATTCAATAAATATATTTATTAAAAAAATGAATGTAAAATAATTATCAAAATTCAATAAATAGATTTATAAAAATAAATATAAAGAAAACTTCTAAATTTAGTAAACATATGTATTTAAAAAAATGAATGTAAAGAAATTTTCTAGATTCAATAAATACATTTATAACACAAAATTAATGTAAATAAATTTTAAAAATCTAAAAAATAGATTTATGAAAAAAAATTGAATGTAAAGATTCTGATGTACAGTATCTGAATAAAAATAATTCTTGTAATAAACAATAAAGAGGTTATGAAAGCCTGACAGGGGGTCTGATCCCTCCAGTCCATCCAAAGCTAAAATAAAGTCTTCCCTTTAGTTATAATTTAACCGCCTCCTATCCGCCATATAAGGAAATGAGTGGGCGGCGGCTCTCTCGTTCTAGGAGGACGTCATATGACGTCCTCCCACTCTAACTACACATGTGGACGCTTCACATGACCACTGCATGGACCCTGCAAGAGCTTAGAGAAGAGGCTTCACTGGACCACTGCATGGACCCTGCAAGCACCTAAAGAGGACACTTCACAGGACCACTGCATGGACCCTGCAAGAGCTTAGAGATTAGGCTTCACTGGACCACTGCATGGAGTTTACAAGAGCGTAGATGGGAGGCTTCACAGGACCACTGCATGGACCCTGCAAGAGCTTAGAGAGGAGGGTTGCCAGGACCACTGTATGGACCCTGCAAGAGCTTAGAGAGTAGGATTCACAGGACCACTGCATGGACTTTACAAGAGCTTAGATGGGAGGCTTCATTGGACCACTGCATGGACCCTGCAAGAGCTTAGAGAGGAGGCTTCACAAGACCACTGCATGGACCCTGCAAGAGCTTAGAGAGTAGGCTTCACAGGACCACTGCATGGACTTTACAAGAGCTTAGGTAGGACACTTCACAGGACCATTGCATGGACTTTGCAAGAACATAGGGATGAGGCTTCACTGGACCACTGCATGGACCCTGCAAGAGCTTAGAGAGGAGGCTTCACAGGACCACTGCATGGACTTTGCAAGAGCTTAGAGGGGAGGCTTCACAGGGTCACTGCATGGACTTTGCAAAAGCTTAGAGAGGACACTTCACAGGACCACTGCATGGACCCTGCAAGAGCTTAGAGAGGAGGCTTCACTGGACCACTGCATGGACCCTGCAAGAGCTTAGAGAGGATGCTTCACAGGACCACTGCATGGACTTTGCAAGAGCTTAGAGGGGAGGCTTCACAGGACCACTGCATGGACCCTGCAAGAGCTTAGAGAGGAGGCTTCACAGGATCACTGCATGGACTTTGCAAGAGCTTAGAGAGGACACTTCATTGGACCACTGCATGGACCCTGCAAGAGCTTAGAGAGGAGGCTTCACAAGACCACTGCATGGACTTTGCAAGAGCTTAGGTAGGAGTCTTCACAGGGCCACTGCATGGACCCTGCAAGAGCTTAGGGAGGGGCATTCACAGGACCACTGCATGGACCCTGCAAGAGCTTAGGGAGGGGCCATCACAGGACCACTGCATGGACCCTGCAAGAGCTTAGGGAGGGGCCTTCACAGGACCCCTGCATGGACCCTGCAAGAGCTTAGAAAGGACGCTTCACAGGACCACTGCATGGACCCTGCAAGAGCTTAGGGAGGGGCCGTCACAGGACCACTGCATGGACCCTGCAAGAGCTTAGAAAAGACGCCTCACAGGACCACTGCATGGACTTTGCAAGAGCTTAGAGAGGAGCTTCACAGGACCACTGCATCAAGAGCGAGGAATAAGGTATTACACACCCCTAGACTGAGCCAGCAGTTAACCCTTGCAGTGCAGGCAGAACCACAGGAAGGGTAGATTTTGTCTAATTCCCAGAGTTGGGCTTTAAATGCCAATGCATCAGAAAGATTAAATCCTGAAGTCGCCTCCACGGCTATTAGGGAATTTTTAGTAATCTCGGGTTTTTCCTTAGCTAAGCACACAAGGACTTTACTATTTTTATCCTTTTGCTTTTAAATCCTCTGTGACTGATGCAGTCGGTATTTTGGGCGAGGAAGTTCATTTAGGCCATATGGCTGAGAACGTTGTCTGCCGCCTGATATACGATTTACCTGAATTATCAGTTTTATATATAGGCTGCAACAGCCGGGCCTTCATTTCTGCACGTAGCAGTGGTGGAGTATGCCAGAGCAGGTACAGTATCCATCCCATAATAGTACAGTATCCATCCCATAACAGTACAGTATCCATCCCATAATAGTGCAACATTCATCCCATAATAGTACTACACTCACTGGCCACTTTATTAGGTCCTCCTTGCTGGTGCCAAGAAGATCTCCCCCACACCATGACACCACCACCACCCCCCTGAACCGCTGATACAAGGCAGGATGGATCCACCACACCATGACACCACCACCACCCCCCTGAACCGCTGATACAAGGCAGGATGGATGCACCACACCATGACACCCCCCCCCCTGAACCGTTGATACAAGGCAGGATGGATCCCCCACACCATGACACCACCACCACCAGCCTGAAATGCTGATACAAGGCAGGATAGATCCACCACACCATGACACCACCACCACCAACCTGAACCATTGATACAAGGCAGTATGGATCCACCACACCATGACATCACCACCACCAGCCTGAACCATTGATACAAGGCAGAAGGGATCCACCACACCATGACACCACCACCACCAGCCTGAACCGTTGATACAAGGCAGGACGGATCCATGCTTTCATGTTGTTTATGCCAAATTCTGACCCTACCATCTGAATGTTGCAGCTGAAATCCAGACTCATCAGACCAGGCAACGGTTTTCCAATCTTCTATTGTCCAATTTTGGTGATCCTGTGCGAATTGTAGTCTCAGTTTCCTGTTCTTAGCTGACAGGAGTGGCACCCGGTGTGGTCTTCTGCTGACAGGAGTGGCACCCGGTGTGGTCTTCTGCTGACAGGAGTGGCACCCGGTGTGGTCTTTTGCTGCTGTAGCCCACCTGCTTCAAGGTTGAACGTGTTGTGCGTTCAGAGATGGTATTCTGCATACCTTGGGTGTAACGAGGGGTTATTGGAGTTCCTGTTGCCTTTCTATTATCTGGAACCAGTCTGCCCATTCTCCTCTGACCTCTGACACCAACAAGACATTTTCCTCCACACAACTGCCACTCACTGGATATTTTCTCTTTTTCGGACCATTCTCTGTAAACCCTAGAGATGGTTGTGCGGGAAAATCCCAGTAGATCAGTTTTTGGAATACTCAGACCAGCCCGTCTGGTCCCAACAACCATGCCACGTTCAAGTTACTTAAATCCCCTTTCTTCCCCATTCTGATGCTCGGTTTGAACTTCAGCAAGTCGTCTTCACCACGTCTTGATGCCAAAATGAGTTGCTGCCATGTGATTGGCTGATTAGCAATTTGTGGTACAGGTGGACCTAATAGAGTGGCCAGTGAGTGTATATCTATCCCATAATAGTAGAATATCTCTGATTAATCCTTATGCTGCTAGTATTAGTAAATAGATAGGAAGGTACTGTAAGGATTTGTTTTATACTTTTTGTTCTTTTACATTTATTTAGCATCTTCCTGGTTTCTGGCCCAGGCCAAAATGATGTCATACATCCCCAGGAGTCTTCATAGGAGGAGGGGCTTTCTCAGCCAAGGACACCGTTCTGCCTGCATGGCTGAGCTAAGGGCAGATGGAGTCCAAAAAGTAAATGCTTCTTGGATCATCATCTGCTGTTACTCAAGATGGCCTCAGCTAAAAATGCTTGGGGGGGGGGGGGGTCAGAATTAGTTCTTAGTAAAATATACCATAGAGACTTGGATGGATGGAGCAATGGATGGATGGAGACATGGATGGATGGAGACATGGATGGATGGCTGATTGGAAACATGGATGGAGACATGGATGGATGAATGAAAACATGGATGGAGACATGGATGGATGAATGGAAACATAGATGGATGGAGACATGGATGAATGGATGAATGGAAACATGGATGGATGGAGACAGATTGATGGATAAATGGAAACATGGGTGGATGGAGACATGGATGGATGGATGAATGGAGACAGGGATAGGTGAAGACATGGATGGATGGAAACATGGATTGATGGAGACATGGATGGATGGATGGAGACATGGATGGATGGAGACATGGATGGATGGAGACATGGATGGAAACATGGATGAATGGAGACATGGATGGAGGGATGGATGGGTAAATGGAGACATGGATGGATAAATGGATGGAGACATGGATGGATGGAAAGAGACATGGATGGATGGGTGGATAAATGGAGACATGAAGGGATGGATAAATGAATGGAGACATGGATGGATGGATGTAGACATGAATGAATGGAGACATGGAAGGATGGATAAATGGATGGATGGAAAGAGACAGGGATGGATGGATAAATGGAGACATGGATGGATGGATAAATGGATGGATGGAGACATGGATGGATGGAGACATAGATGGATGGAGACATAGATGGATGGAGACATAAATGGATGGAGACATGGATGGATGGATGGATGGATGGAGACATGGATGGATGGAGACATGGATGGATGGATGGAGACATGGATGGATGGAGGCATGGATGGATGGATGGAGACATGGATGGATGGATGGATGGAGACATGGATGGATGGATGGAGACATGGATGGATGGAGACATGGATGGATGGAGACATGGATGGATGGATGGATGGAGACATGGATGGATGGATGGAGACATGGATGGATGGGGGGAGTTTTCTTGCAATATTAAAAGTGTATGAAATAAGTTTCCCAGACACAGTCCGGTTCCCATTCACTCTCATGACTCCAGGATTTGGATCGGCGCCATCAGATGCCCTATTAAAAGGAGATCAGCGGGCTGCAGTGGAGCATGCTCTGTATGGCCCTGGGGGAGGGGAGGGGAGGGGGAGGGGAGGAGGAGGTTGGATTGCTGGGAAGATGTTTATTGAGCCACAAACTAGATGCACTGTCTGTGTGATGGAGATCTGAGGGCAGCAGGGGGCGCTCTTTATCCAGGACTTCTCACTCTGGATTCACACAGATGAATGGATGGAGATGATATTTACTTTTCTTGGAGTTCTGCTTTAATATCCAGATCTCACCTTTACCATCCCCCCTCCCCCTCCTCCTCGGGGCACACTGATCCTGACTTTGAAACCGTGCGACTTACAGTGAAGTCGCACGATTTCAAAGTCCTATGGCATGCCAAGTGGCACCCGGTGTGACCAGGGACTAATGCCGGCCATACACGGGTCGAAATTAGACAGTTTTTTCTGCGAAAAATGGGACCTAAGAATAATCGGCCGATTTTCGCTCTGTTAGTGGGGTCAATGGCACCGGCCGATTTTCGTGGTCCCTCCCCTTATCGGTGATCGGTTCATGTTGGAAAATTCTTGAAAAACGATTTTCGACTCCATGATGGTCAAATCGTACGATCGTTTTTTCCGAAAAGAATATGCGCCATGAGCCGTGGCCTGGAAGGAACAGAATTGTCGCCTGTTATATGGGGGGAACTTTATGACTCGGTCGGCCGATTTTTTAAATCATTGATGGCGCCATCGGATTACCGAGCCAACGACGTTTTTGATTTTCGGACGAAAAATTGTTTGGAATTCGACCCGTGTATGGCCTGCATTAGGCTGCGTGTGCTATAAGTGTACTCCTCCTTTATGTACACCATTCAAAAACGACACTTCTGTTGAAAAAGAACCCCCCCCCCAACAACACATCCCCCCCCCCTAACAACACATCCCCCCTCCGGGTGTTCTATTCACATCGCAGGGATTGTAACAAACTATTCCACATGAAAGAAAAATATATTTAAAATATATTTTAAAAATATTCTTCCCAAATATATTGACATATATTTGAAATACTACAATTTTGGCCGTATTCCATATATTTCAAAATATATTTCAATAAATAAATATATATATATACACTGTATGTTGAAATGCATTTTTATTACAAAATATATAAAAAAATATTTTTAAAAATACATTTCAAATATACTGCATGTCTTTAAAAATACAAATCTACATTTTTGGAACGCATTCACAGATATATGTAAAAACATACGCTAAAATGACTATTTTTATATGTTAAAAAAAATCTGAAGAAGATATTAAAAAAATATATATTTTTAAAAATATTTTTCATATATTTTGTAATATATAAAAACACATTTCAACATGCAGTGTGTATATGTATATATATATTTATCAAAATATATTTTGCATGTTGAAATGCATTTTTATTACAAAATATATGAAAAATATTTTTAAAAATACATTTCAAATATACTGCATGTCTTTAAAAATACAAATCTACATTTTTGGAATGCATTTACAAATATATGTAAAAATATATGTTAAAAATACTTTTTTATATGTTAAAAAAAATCTGAAGAATATATTTAAAAAATATATATTTTTAAAAATAGTTTTCATATAGTTTGTAATATATATAAAAAACACATTTCAACATGCAGTGTGTATATATATATATATTTTAGCGAATTATATTTTGCATGTTGAAAGGCGTTTTTATTACAAAATATATAAATATATGAACAATATTTTTTTAAATAAGTTTCAAATATACTGTATATCTTTAAGAATACAAATCTACATTTTTAGAATGCAGTTACCATTATATGAAAAAATATACGCTAAAATGACTTTATTTATATGTTAAAAAAAATCTGAAGAATATATTAAAAAAAATATATATTTTTAAAAATATTTTTCATATATTTTGTAATATATAAAAAACACATTTCAACATACAGTGTGTATATGTGTGTGTATGAATATATATATATTTATTTATCAAAGTATATTTTGCATGTTGAAATGCGATTTTATTACAAAATATATGAACAATATTTTTTAAAATACATTTCAAATATACTGTATGTCTTTAAAAATACAAATTTACATTTTTGGAACGCATTTACAAATATACCCGTATTTGCCGGCGTATAAGACGACCCCCTACTTTTCCTGCTAAAATGTAGTGTTTGGGCTATACTCGCCGTATAAGACTACCCCTCTTCCAATGCACATCAGTGGGAGGAATAGTGCCCCATCATTGGTGTCAGTGGAAGGAATAGTGCCCCATCATTGGTGTCAGTGGGAGGAATAGTGCCCCATCATTGGTGTCAGTGGGAGGAATAGTGCCCCATCATTGGTGTCAGTGGGAGGAATATTGCCCCATCATTGGTATCAGTGGGGGGAATAGTGCCCCATCATTGGTGTCAGTGGGAGGAATAGTGTTCCATCATTGGTATCAGTGGGAGGAATAGTGTCCCATCATTGGTGTCAGTGGGAGGAATAGTGCCCCATCATTGGTGTCAGTGGAAGGAATAGTGCCCCATCATTGGTATCAGTGGGAGGAATAGTGCCCCATCGTTGGTGTCAGTGGGGGGGAGGAATAGTGCCCCATCGTTGGTGTCAGTGGGAGGAATAGTGCCCCATCATTGGTGTCAGTGGGAGGAATAGTGCCCCATCATTGGTGTCAGTGGGAGGAATAGTGCCCCATCATTGGTGTCAGTGGGGGGAATAGTGTCCCATCATTGGTGTCAGTGGGAGGAATAGTGCTCCATCATTGGTGTCAGTGGGAGGAATAGTGCCTCATCATTGGTAACAGTGGGAGGAATAGTGCCCCATCATTGGTATCAGTGGGGGGAATAGTGCCCCATCATTGGTGTCAGTGGGAGGAATAGTGCCCCATCATTGGTGTCAGTGGGAGGAATAGTGCCCCATCATTGGTGTCAGTGGGAGGAATAGTGCCCCATCATTGGTATCAGTGGGAGGAATCGTGCCCCATCATTGGTGTCAGTGGGAGGCATAGTGCCCCATCATTGGTGTCAGTGGGAGGAATAGTGCCCCATCATTGGTATCAGTGGGAGGAATAGTGCCCCCATCATTGGTGTCAGTGGGGGGGGGGGATAGTGCCCCATCGTTGGTGTCAGTGGGGGGGAGGAATAGTGCCCCATCGTTGGTGTCAGTGGGAGGAATAGTGCCCCATCATTGGTGTCAGTGGGAGGAATAGTGCCCCATCATTGGTGTCAGTGGGAGGAATAGTGCCCCATCATTGGTGTCAGTGGAAGGAATAGTGCCCCATCATTGGTGTCAGTGGGGGGTGGAATAGTGCCCCATCATTGGTGTCAGTGGGGGGGGAATAGTGCCCCATCGTTGGTGTCAGTGGGGGGGAGGAATAGTGCCCCATCGTTGGTGTCAGTGGGAGGAATAGTGCCCTATCCTTGGTGTCAGTGGGAGGAATAGTGCTCCATCATTGGTGTCAGTGACACCAATGATGGGGCACTATTCCTCTCACTGACACTTGCTGACCCTGTTCTAGTATGGTGCTGCTGTAGCCAGCATATGTAGTTGCAGCAGCACCTCTACACTGAACACTTACCTGCTGGTCCTGCACTCGATTTTCGCGGGGCCTCTCGGCTCTGCCCCCTCGCCGGTAATTGGCCGCCTGTGTGCCTTTCCTGAGCTACAGTTCTGGCGGCCAATCACCGGTGAGGAGGCGGAGCCAAGCAGCCGCGCGAACATCCAGTGGCCGTACTGAAGGAACAGCCGCGCTTCCTGGACCGGATCGTCGTGGGACTGGAGCCAGGTAAGAAACAGCCCCTGCACTTAGTGTCCCTTCCGTTGGAAGGGGGGGGGGGCAGCGGCAGCACCGCGCCGCCCCACTAAAAAGTGTCAGTATGCTGTATACCGGCGTATAAGACGACCCCCGACTTTTGAGAAGATTTTCAAGGGGTAAAAAGTCGTCTTATACGCCGGCAAATACGTAAAAATATATGTTAAAAATACTTTTTATATGTTAAAAAAAAATCTGAAAAATATATTTAAAAAATATATATTTTTAAAAATAGTTTTCATATAGTTTGTAATATATATAAAAAACACATTTCAACACGCAGTGTGTATGTATGTATGTATGTATGTATGTATGTGTGTGTGTATGTGTGTATGTATGTATGTGTGTGTGTGTGTATGTGTGTATGTATGTATGTGTATATATATATATATATATATATATATCTCGAATTATATTTTGCATGTTGAAAGGCATTTTTATTACAAAATATATAAATATATGAACAATATTTTTTAAAAAAACATTTCAAATATACTGTATATCTTTAAAAATGCAAATCTATATTTTTGGAATGCATTTACAAATATATGTAAAAATATATGTTAATATTACTTTTTTATATGTAAAAAAAAATAAAATTTGAAGAATATATTTAAAAAATATATATATTTAAAAAAATATTTTTCAGATATAAAAAATGCATTTCAAAATGCAATATATATAAAACATTTTTAATTTATTTTTTATTTAGTTAGTTACATATATTTAGAAATAAATGGAATACGGCCAAAATTGTAGCATCTCAAATATGTGTCAGTATATTTGGGAAGAATATTTAAAAAATATATTTCACATCTATTTTTCTTCCATGTGGGTATGTTGCAGATTCCGACCTTTTGTGTATTGTGAAGAAATATCTGTTCGTTTTCTGTGTCTGTGCGCGCAAGTCATGCGTACCGCTGAAAACACTCGATAAACGTCGCACAAACGCGCTTCGCAGAAGGAAATAAATAATGACATGCATGCTGTAATTAAGTCGCGCTCCAGGAATGCGGAATGTGAGGAAGGTGTATGATTTTAACTGGTTGCCAAGGAGCAGGTGGCCGCCGCGTCCTTAACAACCGATGAGTCATCTGCTGTCGGCGAGGTTCCCCATTGTCAGCTGAATGTAAAGAAAAGAATTGCTGAAAAAAAAGCGCCAGAATTGAAAAAAAAAACTAGTGTGGGGTCCCCCCCAAAATCCATACTGGACCCTTATCTGAGCATGCCGGTCAGGAATGGGGGGGGGGGGTGGAATGAGCGAGCGCCCCCTACTTCTGAACCAAACCAGACCATATGCACTCAACATGGAGGGGGGCTCCCCCTTCCCAAAGCAGCTTTTCCTCATGTTGATGAAGTCAAGGGCCTCATCCTCCTAACAGTGGCTGGGGGGGGGCAGGATCTTGGGGCCCCCTTGTTAGAAGGGGCTTCCAGATTCTGATAAGCCCTCCCCACCTGCAGAACCCCACAACTATCGGCCAGAGTTTTGGGGAAGAGGCCCTTGTCCTCATTAACATGGGGTCAAGGTGCTTTGGTAAGGGGGAGCCCCCCTGTCCAAACTCTGAACCCCCCCATGTTGGGGGCATGTAAGCCCTCCCCACCCGCAGATCCCTACAACCACCGGCCAGGGTTCTGGGGAAGAGGCCCTTGTCCTCATTAACATGGGGACAAGGTGCTTTGGTAAGGGGGAGCCCCCCTGCCCCAACACCCCCTCCCCATGTTGAGGGCATGTAAGCCCTCCCCATCCGCAGAACCCCACAACCACTGGCCAGGGTTCTGGGGAAGAGGCCCTTGTCCTCATTAACATGGCGACAAGGTGCTTTGTGGTTGGGGGGCTACTCTAGCCCTAGAGGACGTCTTTTAATGACGAAACATGTCAGGCGGAGCCTCCCTCTGACGTCATCACGCTTTTTTGCCACGATTAGCGGCGCTTTCTCGCATTTGCATTTTTTAGCGCTTTTTTTTAACCAAAAAATAATAATTTTTTTGGTACAAAAACATGTCCAAAAACGCTGGTTTGCGGCGTTTTGCCGCGTTTTTCAGCGTTAGAGTATTTTTACAGCTAAAAAACTCCTCTAGAAACCCGCTAGTTTTGTTTTTTTGTTTTTCAGCCAAAAAATGTTGATTTTTTGGCTGTCGTTGTGCGCACGGACACATGGGATAACACGCTGGGGGGGGGGGGGGGTTACTGGCTGCAGAAAAACACACCAAACGCCAAGAACTGCTGCTGTAAAACGTCCCGTGTGCGTGAGGACTTATTGGCTATGGTTCATGTCTATGTGGACTTTTTGTTATTGTTTTTTTTTTGTTTTTGATATTTCGACTAACCTTTATGTATATTTGAGGTGAATTTTTTAGCACATTGAGATTTGACCTATTCTCCGCCTCGATCGCTCTTATGAGCGGTGAGGGTCTTCATAGGGCTCCTAGATCATGCATGATATTTTAGGTTACTTTGACCGCATATCACGGTTGCTCACACGTTTTTATGATTACTGTACTCTGTGTATTCAATCAATTTATTTCAAATTTTGATCGCCCTTCAGAGGGGTGAGGGTCTTCATAGGGCAATAGGTTTGCACTTTAGTTCAACTATTACAGTGTTTTATTTTCAGTTTTTGATCGCTTTTCAGAGGTGTGTGTCCCCATAGTGCTCATAATGTGCCCCTAGCGCAGTATCCATTTGAATTAGGATTTTTCTATGTAGTGCTGTCCTGGGGGGAAGAATCATAAATTGCGCCATGACGTCATATAGCGGCGGATGCCGTATTTCAGTAGCGAGTTTTTAGTGAATTTATCTTGTGACGTGTTCGGGGGCCATGAGACGCCGATCGGTGAATGGAGTCCGTGGGCTCTTAGCTGTAGATGTCAGTTAGGGGGCAGCTTCGGTGGGAGCCGGGGCCACCATGCTATGGGAATGAAGGGCCCGTGTTCTGTCTTGTAGACTGTGGGGGGCAGGAAATGCCACGGCTGGGAATTGACAACGAACCAATCACACGTGTTCTTCCTTCTTCACAGAGAGATGCGAAGGGCCAGCACTTGTTCGACCTCCTGTGTCACCATCTGAACCTGCTGGAGAAAGATTACTTCGGAATCCGATATGTAGATCCTGACAAGCAGAGGGTGAGTGAGGCCACCTGTCACCGCGTGATACTCTGTATGTACAGTACGTGTGCGTGATACTCTGTATGTACAGTACGTGTGCGTGATACTCTGTATGTACAGTACGTGTGCATGATACTCTGTATGTACAGTACGTGTGCGTGATACTCTGTATGTACAGTGCGTGTGCATGATACTCTGTATGTACAGTGCGTGAGCGTGATACTCTGTATGTACAGTGCGTGATACTTTGTACAGTGCGTGTGCGTGATACTCTGTATGTACAGTGCGTGATACTCTGTATGTACAGTGCGTGTGTGCGTGATACTTTGTATGTACAGTGCATGTGTGTGATACTCTGTATGTACAGTGCGTGTGCGTGATACTCTGTATGTACAGTGCGTGTGCGTGATACTCTGTATGTACAGTGCATGTGTGTGATACTCTGTATGTACAGTGCGTGTGTGTGATACTCTGTATGTAAAGTGCGTGTGCAGAATACTCTGTATGTAAAGTGCGTGTGCATGACACTCTGTATGTACAGTGTGTGCGATACTATGTATGTACAGTGCGTGTGTGTGATACTCTGTATGTATAGTGCGTGTGCGTGATACTCTGTATGTATAGTGCGTGTGCGTGATACTCTGTATGTACAGTGCGTGATACTCTGTATGTACAGTGTGTGATACTCTGTATGTACAGTGCGTGATACTCTGTATGTACAGTGCGTGTGTGTGATACTATGTATGTACAGTGCGTGTGCGTGATACTCTGTATGTACAGTGCGTGTGCATGTTCATGATACTCTGTATGTACAGTGCGTGTGTGTTATACTTTGTATGTATATTGTGTATGATTCTTTGTGAGTACACTATATTGCTCCCAGTATTGGGCTGCTGGCCTTCCCACACACATGACCTTTAATGGCCCCCCAGTCTTAGTCCTTGGGTTCAGTATTGAGTTGGCCCCGCCCTTTCCACACACATGACTTTTATTGGCCCCCCAGTCTTAGTCCGTAGGGTTCAATATTGAGTTGGCCCCGCCCTTTCCACACACATGACCTTTAATGCCCCCCCAGTCTTAGTCCCTAGGGTTCAATATTGAGTTGGCCCTGCCCTTTGCAGCTATAACAGCTTCAACTCTTCTGGGAAGGCCGTCCACAAGGTTTAGGAGGGTGTCTATGGGAAGGTTGGACCATTCTTCCAGAAGCACATTTGTCAGGTCAGGCACTGATGTCGGGGGAGGAGGCCTGGCTCGCAGTCTCCGCTCTAATTCATCCCAAAGGTGTTCTATGGGGTTGAGGTCAGGACTCTGTGCAGGACAGTCAAGTTCCTCCACCCCAAACTGGCTCCTCCATGTCTTCATGGACCTTGCTTTGTGCACTGGTGGGCAGTCATGTTGGAACAGGAAGGGGCCATCCCCAAACTCTTCCCACAAAGTTGGGAGCATGAAATTGTCCAAAATGTCACCTTAAGAGTTCCCTTCACTGGAACTAGGGGGCCAAGCCCAACCCCTGAAAAACAACCCCCACACCATAATCCCCCCTTCACCAATCTTTACACTTGGCACAATGCAGTCAGGCAAGTACCATTCCCCTGGCTACCGCCAAACTCAGACACGTCCATCGGATTGCCAGACAGAGAAGTGTGATTGGTTACTCCAGAGAACACACCTCCTCTGCTCTAGAGTCCAGTAGCGGCATGCTTTACACCACGGCATCCGACGCTTTGCATTGCACTTGGTGATGGAAGGCTTGGATGAAGCTGCTCGGCCATGGAAACCCATTCCACGGAGCTCTCTACGCACTGTTTTTGGGCTCATCTGAAGGCCACACCAAGTTTGGAGGTCTTTAGCTATTGACTCTGCAGACAGTTGGTGACTTCTGCGCACTGTGCGCTTCAGCATGCGCTGACCCCGCCCTGTCATGTGACGTGGCCTACCACTTGGTGGCTAAGTGGCTGTTGTTCCCAGTTGCTTCCACTTTGTTATAATCCCACTAACAGTTGAGCGTGGAATATTTAGTAGCCAGGAAATGTCACGGATGGACTTATTGCCCAGGTGGCCACCTATCACGGGACCACGCTTGGAGTCACTGAGCTCCTGAGAGCGACCCATTCTTTCACCAATGTTTGTAGAAGCCGTCTGCATGCCTAGGGGCTTGATTGTATACACCTGTGTCCATGGAGGGGATTGGAGCACCTGAATCACATGATTGGGAGGGGATTGGAACACCTGAATCACATGATTGGGAGGGGATTGGAACACCTGAATCACGATTGGGATGGGATTGGAACACCTGAATCACATGATTGGGAGGGGATTGGAACACCTGAATCACATGATTGGGATGGGATTGGAACACCTGAATCACATGATTGGGATGGGATTGGAACACCTGAGTCACATGATTGGGAGGGGATTGGAACACCTGAATCACATGATATGGAGGGGATTGGAACACCTGAATCACATGATATGGAGGGGATTGGAACACCTGAGTCACATGATTGGGAGGGGATTGGAACATTTGAATCACGATTGGGAGGGGATTGGAACACCTGAATCACATGATTGGGAGGGGATTGGAACACCTGAATCACGATTGGGATGGGATTGGAACACCTGAATCACATGATATGGAGGGGATTGGAACACCTGAATCACATGATATGGAGGGGATTGGAACACCTGAGTCACATGATTGGGAGGGGATTGGAACATCTGAATCACGATTGGGAGGGGATTGGAACACCTGAATCACATGTTTGGGAGGGGATTGGAACACCTGAATCACATGATTTGGAGGGGGGGCCAATACTTTTCGCAATATAGTGTATGTGTGGCTGTTTTTAGAGTCCTGTACAATTTTCACTCCGGTTCAGGTGAATTTTCAATACACTTTACAAATTTGCACCTGAACCGGTGAACCAAACCGCACCATAATCCTTAAAAAAAAAAAAAATCATACTAAAACTGGCCCCTCACGTATGTGAACCCGGTACTTGTCATCTATTTTGGGAATTGCTGTTGCTCAGTCCAAGCTGCGCCAACATTAATTCCATAGTACAGCCAGTAGGGGGCAGCAGAGTTATAAAAATGTATCTGTCTTCTGATTTTCAACTTGAATTTAAAAAAAAAAATGACTGCATTTCCCCGGGTGAACGCGTTAAATGGACGCGCTTGTTTGATGTTCATTCCTATTTTATAGTTCTAGGATGTCGTGAAATGGCAATTAGGATAAAACTCTGTAATGTGCTAATAATGTGGTCCAATAATCGTGATGCGCCAGGTTTTTAGTTATGTGTCTTCTCTTTTGATTTTTTTTCAGCACTGGTTGGAGTTTACAAAAGGGATCGCCAAACAATTGAGATGTAAGTCACTTCCCACAGATGTCTGTTAGAGGCCATGAGGCGGTGCGGGAAACATCCGTGACCGCAGAGATGTATTTATTTTCAGAGGAATGAAACAGAATAAATACAAAGTAAACGGTAACCGCTGAACAATGTATATAACCAGAGGCGTCCTTAGGGTGGGTGTCACCCAGTGCGGTAACACTTGGTGACACCCCCTCCGACGATCCCCTCAGGATGGATCGGATCTGCGGATTGAGCATAATGGATTGGAGTCCGATCCATTATGCTCCCCAATCCGCAGATCCCATCCATCCTGCGGGGATCGTCGGGATGCAACCTATACGGGGTGACACCGGACCCGCTCCACGAAAAGGTAAGTTGTAAAGCAAGCCGACGATCCCCGCAGGATGGATCAGCGAATTGGGGAGCATAATGGATCGGAGTCTGATCCATTATGCTCAATCCGCAGATCCGATCCATCCTGCGGGGATCGTCGGCTTGCTTTACAACTTACCTTTTCGTGGAGCGGGTCCGGTGTCACCCCGTGCGGTAGGTGTCACCCCCCGCTCCTGCCTCAGGACGCCACTGTATATTAGCTCTTCACCTCCAGAAGGTTTTACCCCCTCTTCATTACCAGGGCATTTTTTTTTGCTATTCAGCACTGCACTACTTTAATTGGTAATTGTGCGGTCATGCAACACTTTACTCAAACTAATTTTATATAATTTTTTTTTCTCACAAATAAAGCTTTCTTTGGTGTTATTTGATCACCACTGGATTTTTAATTTTTTTTTGCGATATATAAACAAAAATTAAAAAAAAAACCCTACATTATTTTTTACTCTCTATAAAAGATATCCAATAGAAAAAAATTGAAAAAATCAAATTTCTCAGTTTTACTCTAAGTACTGAAATTGTTTTTATGTTTCTGTATTTTTTCCTTTTTTGTTGTTTTTTTTTATAAAAATACAAAATAAAAATTATATAACCTTTTAATATGTTTGGTATTCATGTTCATGCACCCGGAAAGTCCCATCTTCTCTATTGAATATTTGAAAATTTCTTCATAGATTTTGGCAATCTATGTATTCTGCACCATGTCTTTGGTAAAAAAAAAAAAAATCCCAATATATGTATATTGTTTTGTTTGTGTGAAAGTTATAGTGCCTACTACAAGATATATACAGTATTGGAATTTTTTTGGGGGGGGGGTTTATACTACTAATGGCATTATCAGTGACTTATAGTGGGACTGCAATAGTGCGGTGGGCAATCCGACACTAACTGATGCTGGTGGGAGGACTGAAGACTGCCGCTGACATCGCCAGTGACAATAATACAGTGATCAGTGATAATGCTATACACTGTACTAATGACACTGGCTGGGAAGGGGTTAACGTCTGGGGGCGATCAAGGGGTTAAATGTGCGCCTAACAATGTGTACTGTGTGCTGCTTTTACTAATAGATCTCTACGTTTCTCATCCCTGATTGTCAGTAAGTGGCTCTGGGCTGTGATTGGACACAGCTGATCAGCAGGTCCCAGCCATGAATCAATGGCTGAGATTTGCTGACTCCCACTGTGTACAATCACAGTGGGTGTCACCAGGGGGGGGGGGGTGCAGGCAGTAACAGTACCAGTACATTGCTGTGTCTGCACGGGCTGCTCATTTGCAGTACATTGCAGGCTGGTGGTCCCGAAGTGGTTACCCAGAATTACATTACTCCACCAGTAATGCTTCTCCACCACAAATATTACTCCACCCTCAGCTGCCCGTTTCCCTCTTCTATGGCATGCCTGCTCTGAGGAGCTGAGTATCTCTCACTGGCTTCTTCCTCTCTCTGCAAATGCCCAAAGTCAAAATTTGATGGAATGGGGAGGGGTGCAGAATAGACACAGCCTGACTGGCTAAGTATCAGATGAGTGCTCTCCCTGTCTGAGGCCCCCCCCCCCCCATTGGACTGCTGTGTATGTCTCTGGACATTTACAGGTTGGAGAAACCCTGCTGGGGGGGGGGGGGAGTGTTCCTTGTATCAGGGGCCCAGTCTGCAGTCTACCTGCGGTCATCACAACAAGCAGGAAACCTGGGCTCCAAATCGTGAATCTTTTCTCCATGGCGCCTGGGGCGGCTGCTGATGGGGGTGCTATGAGAATTTTTGGGGGTGCTATAGCGCCCCCAATCACCAACCTAGTGCTGCCTCTATACATAGTAGACAGTAGTAGAAATCTAAAGGGGATTGTACAATCAGATTGTACAGTGCAGTGGTCTCCAAACTGCGGCCCGAGGGCCAGATGCAACCCTCTGCTAGTCTTTACCTGGCCCTTGGAGAACATTCCCCCCCCACCGATGATACGAGGCACTCTACCCCCCACTGACACCAACAGTGGGGCGTAACTCCTGCCACTGACACTAGTGATGGGGCATCACTGCTCCCACTAATACCAGGGATAGGGCACTACTCCTCCTCCTACTGACCACCAACCATGAGGCCATTTTTATTCTCACTAATGGTGGGCCCGGAACATTTTCTACTTCCACTGGCCACAATCCGGCCCCCCGTAAAGTCTGACGGACAGTAAACTGGCCCTTTGTTTGAAATGTTTGGAGACCCCTGGTGTAATGTATAATGAGGAAGCGAGAACTGCACAAGCACCAGCATTTAGTTATCTCTGAGTCCAGGAAGTAGATGGGGACTCTGGATGATGCCTAATAAAAGATGGGGCTATCCTTCTGGAGACAAGAGCAGATATAAGCATTGTGAGGAGTACTGTGATCTCTGCAAGACTACACACTCACCGGCCACTTTATTAGGTCCACCTGTTCTATTGCTTGGTATCATAAATTGCTAATCAGCCAATCACATGGCAGCAACTTCATGCATTTAGGCATCTAGATGTGGTGAAGACGACTTGTTGAAGTTCAAACCGAGCATCAGAATGGGGAGGAAAGGGGATTTAAGAGACTTTGAACGTGGCATGGTTATTGGTGCTAGACGGGCTGGTCTGAGTATATCGAAAACTGCTGATTTACTGGGATTTTCCCGCACAACCATCTCTAGTGTTTACAGAGGTCCGAAAAGGAGAAAATATCCAGTGAGTGGCAGTTGTGTGGAGGAAAATGCCTTGTTGATGTCAGAGAAGAATGGGCAGACTGGTTCCAGATGATAGAAAGGCAACAGAAACTTTAATAACCCCTCGTTACATCCAAGGTATGCAGAATACCATTTCTGAATGCGCAACACATCCAACCTTGAAGCAGATGGGCTACAGCAGCAGAAGACCACACCGGGTGCCACTCCTGTCAGCTAAGAACAGGAAAAGGAGGCTACAATTCACACAGGATCACCAAAACTGGACAACAGAAGATTGGAAAAACATTGCCTGGTCTGATGAGTCTGGATTTCAGCTGCGACATTCAGATGGTAGGGTCAGAATTTGGCGTAAACAACATAAAGCATGGATCCATCCTGCCTTGTATCAATGGTTCAGGCTGGTGGTGTCATGGTGTGGTGGATCCCTCCTGCCTTGTATCAATGGTTCAGGCTGGTGGTGGTGGTGTCATGGTGTGGTGGATCCATCCTGCCTTGTATCAACGGTTCAGGCTGGTGGTGGTGGTGTCATGGTGTGGTGGATCCATCCTGCCTTGTATCAATGGTTCAGGCTGGTGGTGGTGGTGTCATGGTGTGGTGGATCCATCCTGCCTTGTATCAATGGTTCAGGCTGGTGGTGTCATGGTGTGGTGGATCCAACCTGCCTTGTATCACCGGTTCAGGCTGGTGGTGGTGGTGTCATGGTGTGGTGGATCCAACCTGCCTTGTATCACCGGTTCAGGCTGGTGGTGGTGGTGTCATGGTGTGGTGGATCCATCCTGCCTTGTATCAACGGTTCAGGCTGGTGGTGGTGGTGTCATGGTGTGGTGGATCCATCCTGCCTTGTATCAATGGTTCAGGCTGGTGGTGGTGGTGGTGTCATGGTGTGGTGGATCCAACCTGCCTTGTATCACCGGTTCAGGCTGGTGGTGGTGGTGTCATGGTGTGGTGGATCCATCCTGCCTTGTATCAATGGTTCAGGTTGGTGGTGGTGGTGTCATGGTGTGGAGGATCCATCCTGCCTTGTATCAATGGTTCAGGCTGGTGATGTCATGGTGTGGGGGATCCATCCTGCCTTGTATCACCGGTTCAGGCTGGTGGTGGTGTCATGGTGTGGGGGATCTATCCTGCCTTGTATCAGTGGTTCAGGCTGGTGGTGTCAAGTTGTGGGGAGATTTTCTTAGTTACAGTACATTAGGTGTGCCTAACAATGTGGCTGGTGAGTGTATATTCCTCTTAGGGTTCTAAAAAGAGAACTGCCACCTGCTAAGTACCTTATTTTTTTTGACAATCTGTACATAGAACTGACACACGGTAACTGCGATCCTAGCATTTTGCGCAGTTCCATTGACTTCACTGAGGTGGTGGTGCCGCCTGCGAAAATCAAGCAGCCAAGTTAAACTTGGCGTGATGTGCGCAAAGCATTGCGGCCATGGCATGCGTGCGATTCCCTCTGATTACCTTGTTAGGCTTTGAAAATGCTGCTGAACTGCCCATTTTTACCGCCTCTGTGAATGAGGCCTTCACACTACGTACCGCATACATCAAACATTACAGAACGTGTCTGATGGACGGTCCTCTTTAATGTGAAAGCAGAGTACTCTATAGCAGAGATTCTTGTTTTGTGGGATCCAGTTGCACGGCATTGAGCTTTCCTTCTTCTCTTTTCCAGCTCGCCCGCCATTCATCATGTGCTTTCGAGTGAAGTTCTATCCTCCAGACCCAGCGGCTCTAAAAGAAGAAATCACCAGGTGAGTGCTGATGGTCGCAGGAACAGTTTTGTTGTGATTTCACATACATGGAATATCATGCAAATTGCAAGAAATCGTTCAAAATCTTCACAAGTAGCAATAAAGTCTTCAGAAATCGCGTTGAAATTGCACACAAATCGCACGATTTTAAATCACAGCGGTGGGATTGGTGAAGGTTCCCTGCTATCAAGGCCTATGAGCAGGGCTGTGGAAAAGGGGGTAACACCAGTCCTGCTGTATGGGGCCCAGGCCAGCAGGGGGGCCCAGGCAACTAGGTGAATTGGATGTGGGCAGGGAGGGTGTTTAGCACAGCATGGAGGGCAATTACTGCAACCGATCCCCTGTATTGGATCTCTACAGCAGCTGACAGCCAGCGAGAGGGAGAGGAGAAGAAGCCGGCTTTAAGCTGTGCATCATACGTTTCCCCCTGCTGCCCAAGCCCCCCTGTGTGCCCCCCCCCACAGTGCTGCCGGCTTCCCTCCTCACTCTCCCACCGCCAGCTGCAAGCACACAGTAGGATCTTTGGAGAGTGGGACAGGGGTCCAGTAAGTATGTCACATTTGCCAGCCCTTTCCTTTCCTGAATGAACACAATGAGTGATCATTACTGAACTGAAGCATAGTAAACAGTCTTTTTTTTGGGAGAGGGAGCAGGGCCCCGTCAGGTTGGCTGTATGGGGCCCTGTGGTTTCTAGCAGCGGCCCTGCCTGTGAGCACTATCCCCCCCCTCTCTGTATTCTACTGTTGGGGATGGATACTCCCTAGCCACTTTATTAGCTCCATCTGTTCTATTGGTCGGTAACACAGATTGCTAATCAGCCAATCACATGGCAGCAACTCAATGCATTTAGGCATTTAGACGTGGTGAAGACGACATTCTGAAGTTCAAGCCGAGCATCAGAATGGGGAAGAAAGGGGATTTAGGTGACTTTGAACGTGGCATGGTTGTTGGTGCCAGACGGGCTGGTCTGAGTGTTTCAAAAACTGCTGATCTACTGCACCAGCGGTTCAGGCTGGCGGTGGTGGTGTCATGGTGTGGTGGATCCACCACACCATGACACCACCAGCCTGAACCATTGATACAAGGCAGGATGGATCCACCACACCATGACACCACCACCAGCCTGAACCATTGATACAAGGCAGGATGGATCCACCACACCATGACACCACCACCACCAGCCTGAACCATTGATACAAGGCAGGATGGATCCACCACACCATGACACCACCACCAGCCTGAACCATTGATACAAGGCAGGATGGATCCACCACACCATGACACCACCACCAGCCTGAACCATTGATACAAGGCAGTATGGATCCACCACACCATGACATCACCACCAGCCTGAACCATTGATACAAGGCAGGATGGATCCATGCTTTCATGTTGTCTATGCCAAATTCTGACCCTACCATCTGAATGTTGCAGCTGAAATTCTCTCACACAAATCCCCCCTCCTAGCACAAATCCCTTCTAGCACAAATCCCCCCAGTCACCCTTCCCAACACAAATCCTCACCCCCAATTTCCCCTCCCAGCACAAATCCTGTCCCACAAATCTCCCCTTGTAGCCCAAATTTCCCCCAATCCCCCTTTTAACCCAATTGCCCCTACCCCTTCCTAGTTAAACCCCCCACCCACAATCCCTCTCTTATGCCAATCCCCTCTCATCCCCCTTCCCAGCAAAAATCCTCTCCCACAAATCTCCCCTCCTAGCACAACCCCCCCCCCTTTTATCACAATTCCCCCCTTCTAGCTCAAATACCCCTCTTAGCCTAATCCCCCTTCCCACACAAATACCCCCCAATCTCCTCTTCAAGCACAAATACAGTCCCACAAATCCCCCCTCTTTGCCCCAGTTCCAAGCCCCCCCCCCCACCCACCAGAGCACCCGCTGGTCAGCCCTGGTACTGCAGCCCACACGGCAGGTGAGTCCCACCACCAGTGCTGAGTCCATTCCAGACAGTGGGGATGAGGTTTTGATGTTGGTGTGCTGGGCCTTTTTTTTCTCCACACATAGTGTTGTGTGTTCTTCCCAAACAACTCAATCTTGGTTTCATCTGTCCACAGTATATTTTGCCAGTAGTGCTGTGGAACATCCAGGCGCTCTTTTGCAAACTTCAAACGTGCTGCAATCTTCTTTTTGGACAGCAATGGCTTCCTCCGTGGTGTCCTCCCATGTACTCCATTCTTGTTTAATGTTTTCCTTATTGTAGATGTGTCAACAAAAATGTTAGCATGTGCCAGAGATTTCTGTAGGTCTTTAGCTGACACTCTGGGATTCTTCTTTACCTCATGCAGCATTCTGCGCTGTGCTCTTGCAGTCATTTTTACAGGACGACCACGCCTAGGGAGAGTAGCAACAGTGCTAAACTTTCTCCATTTGTAGACAATCTGTCTTACCGTGGACACATGAACATCAAGGCTTTTGGAGATACTTTTGTAACCCTTTCCAGCTTCATGCAAGTCAACAATTCTTGATCGTAGGTCTTCTGAGAGCTCTTTTCTGCGAGGCATGGTTCACATCAGACAGTGCTTCTTGAAACCAGTAAACCCAAAACAGGTGTGTGTTTTTTAAGGGCAGGACAGCTGTCAGCAACACATCCAATATCATCACACTGATTGGAGTCAAGGTTGGCTCACTCCTGGCTCCAATTAGCTCTGGGAGAAGTCATTAAGCTAGGGCCTCACATACTTTTTCCTCCCTGCACTGTGAATGTTTACATGTTATGTGAAATTAAACCATGGCAACATCTAATGTTTGTGTAGTATTATGTTCAGCAGACTGTGTTCTTCTATTGTTGTGACTTAGATGACGTTCAGAGCACATTTTATGCCCAATTCATGCAAAACTCCACGTAATCCCAAGGGGTTCACATACTTTTTCTTGCAACTGTATACAATTCTCCTGACTTAAGGTCCACTCCCCCTCAAGAGCTGGGAGGTGGTGCAAGTTGTGTTGTGCTCTCCCATCCTGCTTTAAGATCGCTCCTCTATTCCTCTATACAGCAGATGAGAAGGGGTCGCTCTTACATGAGATCGCTCTTTCATTACCCACAAACTTATCTCCCAGCAGCAGAACACATAGGTAGGGGGTGGGTACATTTAGTGTACAGCCAGATGTAAGAGCGACCCCTTCTCATCTGCTGTATAGAAGAGCATCTTATGACAGTAGCAGAGCACAGCCCGCACCTCCTCCCCGCTCTCTGCCGCTGTCATTTGTCCTGTCACCTTCACTTCACTGTACCATGCTGCCCTCCGCTTGTCCTGGCCCTTAGTGTGGGGATGGGAAGAGGGCATCATCAGCCGGGCACAACATTCGTGGGAAGGCCGGCCTGGGGGGGGCACAACTAAATTCTGGGGGTTTTCACAAACCTTGTAGTGAGAACAATAGTCGTAGGGCCATCATTCATGCCTAACTCTAAATTGAAAACCTGTAAAGGCCTTCAAAGTGTTGCCTACGGACAATTTTGAGCACCATAGTTTTTCAACATTTCACTGGCATGAATTTTTTAGGCTTTGCCTGCTTGGTATCTACACGGCTCAAAAAAATGAAAGGAACTCTTTGAAAACCCATCAGATCTCAAAGGGGAGAAATCTCCTGCTAGATCTCTATACTGACATGGACGGGGTAATGTGTGAGGAATGTAAGGACGCCCCATCGTTTGGTGGAAATGATCGACCTACAGAGGACTGAAATCAAAGACACCCCGAAAATCAAAGTGAAAAACTGATGCAGCAGATGAGTCAATATTGCTGAAATGTCATTGCAGCAACTCAGAATGGCCCTCAGTAGTCTGTGTGGCCCCCACGTGCTTGTATGCATGCCTGACAATGTCGGGGGAGGCTCCTAATGAGACCATGGATGGTGTCCTGCGGGGATTTCCTCCCAGATCTGGACCAGGCCATCACTGAGCTCCTGGACAGTCTGAGGTGCAACCTGGCAGTGTCGAATGGACAGAAACATGACATCCCAGAGGTGTTCTATTGGATTTAGGTCAGGTGAGCGTGGGGACCATTCAATGGTATCAATTCCTTCATCCATCAGGAACTGTCTGCATACTCTCCCCACATGAGGCCGGGCATTGTCGTGCACCAGGAGGAACCCAGGACCCACTGCACCAGGAGGAACCCAGGACCCACTGCACCAGGAGGAACCCAGGACCCACTGCACCAGGAGGAACCCAGGACCCACTGCACCTGGAGGAACTCAGGACCCACTGCACCAGGAGGAACCCAGGTCCCACTGCACCAGGAGGAACCCAGGACCCACTGCACCAGTGTAGGGTCTGAGAATTGGTCCAAGTATTTCATCCCGATACCTAATGGCAGTCAGGGTGTCATTGTCTAGCCTGTAGAGGTCTCTGTGTCCCTCCATGGATATGCCTCCCCAGACCATCACTTACCCACCACCAGAACGGTCATGTTGAACGATGTTACAGGCAGCAGAACATTCTCCACGGCTTCCCCAGACCCTTTCACGTCTGTCACATGTGCTCAGGGTGAGCCTGCTCTCATCTGTGAAAAGCCCAGGATGCCAGTGGGGGACCTGACAATTCTGGTGTTCAATGGCAAATGCCCATCCAGCTCTATGGTGCCGGGCAGTGAGCACAGGGCCCACTAGAGGACGTCGGGCCCTCAGGCCACCCTCATGAAGTCTGTTTGATTGTTTGGTCAGAGACATTCACACCAGTGGCCTGCTGGAGGTCATTTTGTAGGGCTCTGGCAGGGCTCATCCTGTTCCTCCTTGCACAAAGGAGCAGATACCGGTCCTGCTGATGGGTTAAGGACCTTCTGCGGTCCTGTCCAGCTCTCCTAGAGGAACTGCCTGTCTCCTGGAATCTCCTCCATGCTCTTGAGACTGTGCTGGGAGACACAGCAAACCTTCTGGCAATGGCACATATTGATGTGCCATCCTGGAGGAGTTGGACTGCCTGTGCAACCTCTGTAGGGTCCAGGTATGGCCTCATGTTACCAGTAGTGACACTGACCCGAGCCAAATGCAATACCAGTGAAAAACAGTCAGAAAAGATGAGTAGGGAAAAAATTGTCAGTGGCCTCCACCTGTAAAACCATTCCTGTTTTGGGGGTCGTCTCATTGTTCCCCATCTAGTGCACCTGTTGTTAATTTCATTAACACGAAAGCAGCTGAAACTGATTACCAACCCCCTCTGCTACTTACCTGACCAGATCCATATCCCAGGAGTTTCATTGGCTTGATGCTAGACTCTGATTATAAAGGGTTCCTTTTCATTTTTTTGAGCAGGGTATTTACTTGACACAACTCCATCTTTTAGATTTTAACAATTTGGGTAATAAATTGCATTTGTGTGCAGTAAAATTAAATTTAGTGCTTTCATGACGTCATGAGTTTTCCATACAACTAGACCCTTGGATATGCCTACTTGGTCCTCCTGAGTCTTTAGAACACTTAGGATCCAAACTGAGGGGCCAACCTTACCACAATAGAAAGCTGAGATTAATAAATTGCTTCTGTAAAAACTGATCTATGACCATAGAGGGTAACCCCAAAAATTTCTGAAAATTTGGGGTATGTGACGGGTAGAACCTTCTGCTTGCTGTCCATTAGATGCAGCACCTTCCTGATTTTGAAAATTGGGTCTGATGTTGTCAGGGTTCAGACTTGGAGACCAGTAGCCATAGCAATAGAGAGGCTTCCACCAAACAGCAGGATAAGTATATAAGATGTCACCCTGGTGGATGACGCAAGTTTACTCGAGGTGCGGGGTCTTCGCACTCAATGGTGCTCGCAGAACCAAAACCTCCTGCGCTCAGGGACCCAGATCACCACCACAACACTTTCAACCAGTCCTCTGCATCATTCAGATGTTCAGTGGCAGACTTCAGACGGGCTTTCTTGAGCAGAGGGACCTTGCGGGCACTGCAGGATTTCAGTCCTTGTCGGCGTAGTGTGTTACCAATTGTTTTCTTGGTGACTGTGGTCCCAGCTGCCTGGAGATCGATGACAAGATCCTCACGTGTAGTTCTGGGATGATTCCTCACTGTTCTCATGATCATTGACACTCCACGAGGCGAGATCTTGCATGGTGCACCAGTCCTAGGGAGACTGACACTTGTTTTGTGTTTCTTCCATTTGTGAATGATTGCACCAACTGTTGTCACCTTCTCACCAAGCTGCTTGGCCATAGTTTGGTAGCCCAGTCCAGCCTTGTGTAGGTCTACAATCTTGTCCCTGACATCCTTGGACAGCTCTTTGGTCTTTGCCATGGTGGAGAGTTTGGAATCTGATTGTTTGATTGTTCTTGTGGACAGGTGTCTTTTATACAGGTAACACAATGAGATTAGCAGCACTCCCTTTAAGAGACTGCTTCTAATCTCAGCTTGTTACCTGTATGAAAGAGACCTGGTAGCCAGAAATCCTGCTGAATGATAGGGGATCAAATACTTATATCCCTCATGAACATGCAGATCAGTCATCATTTGTTAGACATGCATTTCTGCTGAATTTGTTGTTACAATACACCGAACATTCGATTTTTAGACCGATCATTTCTTTGTGAGCGGGCAAACGTTCAAAATCAGCAGGGAGCAAATACTTATATCCTTCACTGTATACTCACAAACGTGACAGTATATGAGGCATATAAAATCCAAGATAGGAGACTCCACCGAGAGGGGAGACTCTCAGAGTGAATCTGACGTGTTTCGAAGGGAGATCCCTTCTTCTTCTGAGCTCTGAAGAAGAAGGGATCTCCCTTTGAAACTCGTCAGCTTCACTCTGAGAGTCTCCCCTCTCGGTGAAATTTGCATGTGTCTCACACTCCAGTGTTCCTATCTTGGATCCTATATGCCTCATATACTGTCACGTTTGTGAGCATACTTCTTATTTCAATAAATTGTCACCTTTTTACTGAGGTAATGCTCAAGGTTGGTGCGCTTTTTGTTTTTGTTCTCTATTTGCACTAAATGGTGCTCACCAGAGCTTCTGATGGCAGAGATGGGTTCTGCTGCATGTTAGTACCAGGTTGTGGTCTTCAGGATCGTCCCACCAGGAGGTGAGCAGTCCAGTAGCATATATAGCAGGATGGGCTCAAGTGGGAGCGTAGTCGGTAAACAAACCAAAAGTCGGTAGCAAGTGGTTGCAGGTTGGGGTGAAGCAGAAGAATAGTTGAGGAACAGGCCAAAGGCCGGTAGCAAGTGGTTGCAGGTTGGGGTCCAGCAGAAGGACAGTTGAGGAACAAGCCAAAGGTTGGAAACAAGTGGTTGCAGGTTGGGGTGAAGCAGAAGAATAGTTGAGGAACAGGCCAAAGGCCGGTAGCAAGTGGTTGCAGGTTGGGGTCCAGCAGAAGGACAGTTGAGGAACAAGCCAAAGGTTGGAAACAAGTGGTTGCAGGTTGGGGTGAAGCAGAAGAATAGTTGAGGAACAAGCCAAAGGCCGGTAGTGAGCGGTAGCAAAGAAACAGATGGCAGCAGGAGTGACAAGAGTGAGATATTGGCTGGAGACAGCACTATGGTCTGGCAAACAAGAAGTCCAAAAGGCGTGGCTTAAATAGGAAGTTCATGGGAGGAACAAAGAGTTCAGAGTTCGCCAGAAACGAGCTAAAAGACAAGATTGTCCAAGGAATTGTCCAGGCAGCGGTCCGGCGTCTCCGGTGAGTCAGCAAGAGGAGATACTGCCAGGCACAGATTGGCCAATCAGTGATCACATGAAGAGCAGTAAGCAACATGTCACTTCTGACATCATTGCTTACTACGTGTGAAATCTGTGAATGATCACAGAGATCACATGGTACAGGGCCATTCACAACAGCCTTGTACCATGTGACAAGCTGTGACCAATCACAGCTCACACAGTATTTCTCAATGGCTGCAAGAATGCAGCCAGAGAGGAGGAGAAATGATTGCCTTTACAGCCTTTATGGGTATATGAGCAATCAGTGTAAAAAAAAAAATCTTCATCACCCCCCACAAGTAGTACAGTGTCACCATGGTAGCACTGTACTGCTAGGGTGACAGTATGTCAGTTATGCCGAGTCTGATGCCGAGTCTGACTACCCAGTGATGCCGAGTCTGATGCCAAGTGATGCCAAGTCTGACTACCCAGCTATGCTGAGTCTGATGTCGAGTGATCCCGAGTCTGATGCCCAGCGATGCTGAGCGATGCCGAGCGATCCCGAGTCTGATGCCCAGCGATGCCGAGCGATCCCGAGTCTGATGCCCAGCGATGCCAAGTGTGACTACCCACAGCGGGGAGACGCTATAAAAGATGCCCGGAGGGCAGGACGGCAATCTAATTCCAGCGAATGATTCACTTTGGAGAACAGACAGTGAATGTCAGCCTCCAGCAGACGTGGATATCGCAGACACTTTACAAGGATCTCCTGCAGTCAGAGATTTCCTTCCCTACATAGAAGACTTGCGGCTTGAGTGTCGGCCAGGACTTCCCCCGAGTCTCTCCCGTCTTGTACCTCACTGACTGACAGATCCGTTCCTCATTACGATGGTGTTTTATTCCATCCTTGGATTGTCACTAACATACCGCCGGGTGATGTCATCTCCGACCAGAGAGATCGAACGCCAAGTGTGCGGATCCGTGTCTACAAACCTTCCTTTCCCCGGGGATGATGTAAATGTTTGTATTCATTTCTCAGATCATCAGTACAGAAGTCGTTCACATAATCATCGCTTCACACCCGACACCCTATTGTGTGCTACGACCCGCAACAATTAAAGTTGAACGCCAAATTAAAAAAAAAATTGAACTCCAGAAAATCAGGGGGATGGCAATCGTTTATGGGGCCCATAGCAAAAAGGTTATTGGGGGCCCCCATCGACCTCTCCTTTTTCATAATGGCAGGATCCAGTTCTGAACCTGCGACCTCTGCTGTGTCTGGTAGTGTCGCTTTTTGCTGAGCCGCCTGGGTTGCTGGACAGCTCCCCGGATGATTCTTCCAATGATCTTGCCTTGAAACTTTGAATTCTTGAACCTTTGAACACTTTGCTCCTCCCATGAATTTCCTATTTTAGCCACGCCTTTGTATTTTAGGTGTGCCAAATTATTGTCCTCTCGCCAGCCAATCTCTCGCTCTTGTCACGCCTGCCGCCATCCGTGTCTTCCCTACTACTTGTTACTGACCTTTGGCTTGTTCCCCAACTATTCTTCTGCTTGACCCCAACCTGTTACCACTTGCTACTGACCTTTGGCTTGTTCCTCAACTACGCTTCTGCTTGACCCCAACCTGCAACCACTTGTTACTGACCTTTGGCTTGTTCCTTGACTTTGCTTCTGCTTGACCCCAACCTTCTACCACTTGTTTTCGACCTTTGGCTTGTTCCTCGACTACGCTTCTGCTTGACCCCCAACCTGTTATCACTTGTTTTCGACCTTTGGCTTGTTCCTTGACTACGCTACTGCTTGACCCCAACCTGCAACCACTTGCTACCGACCTTTGGCTTGCTCGACGACTATTCTTCTGCTTGACCCCCACCTGTTACCACTTGTTACTGACCTTTGGCTTGTTCCTCGACTATGCTTCTGCTTGACCCCAATCTGTTACCACTTGTTTTCGACCTTTGGCTTGTTCCTTGACTATGCTACTGCTTGACCCCAACCTGCAACCACCGACCTTTGGCTTGCTCGACGACTATTCTTCTGCTTGACCCCCACCTGTTACTACTTGTTACTGACCTTTGGCTTGTTCCTCGACTATGCTTCTGCTTGACCCCAACCTGTTACCACTTGTTTTCGACCTTTGGCTTGTTCCTTGACTATGCTACTGCTTGACCCCAACCTGTTACCACTTGTTTTCGACCTTTGGCTTGTTCCTTGACTACGCTACTGCTTGACCCCAACCTGTAACCACTTGTTTTCGACCTTTGGCTTGTTCCTTGACTATGCTTCTGCTTGACCCCAACCTGCAACCACTTGCTACCGACCTTTGGCTTGTTCCTTGACTATGCTTCTGCTTGACCCCAACCTGCAACCACTTGCTACCGACCTTTGGCTTGTTCCTTGACTATGCTTCTGCTTGATCCCAACCTGCAACCACTTGTTACCGACCTTTGGCTTGTTCCTTGACTATGCTTCTGCTTGATCCCAACCTGCAACCACTTGTTACCAACCTTTGGCTTGTTCCTCGACTATGCTTCTGCTTGATCCCAACCTGCAACCACTTGTTACCGACCTTTGGCTTGTTCCTCGACTATGCTTCTGCTTGATCCCAACCTGCAACCACTTGTTACCGACCTTTGGCTTGTTCCTCGACTACGCTTCTGCTTGATCCCAACCTGCAACCACTTGTTACCGACCTTTGGCTTGTTCCTCGACTATGCTTCTGCTTGATCTCAACCTGCAACCAGGTGCTACCAACCTTTGGCTTGTTCCTCGACTACGCTACTGCTTGACCCCAACCTGTTACCACTTGTTTTCGACCTTTGGCTTGTTCCTTGACTACGCTACTGCTTGACCCCAACCTGCAACCACTTGCTACCGACCTTTGGCTTGTTCCTTGACTATGCTTCTGCTTGATCCCAACCTGCAACCACTTGTTACCGACCTTTGGCTTGTTCCTCGACTATGCTTCTGCTTGATCCCAACCTGCAACCACTTGTTACCGACCTTTGGCTTGTTCCTCGACTATGCTTCTGCTTGATCTCAACCTGCAACCAGGTGCTACCAACCTTTGGCTTGTTCCTCGACTACGCTACTGCTTGACCCCCACCTGTTACCACTTGTTACTGACCTTTGGCTTGTTTACTGACTATGCTTCTGCTTGATCCCTACCTGTTTTATCTGCTACTGGACCCCGGCTTGCTTACCTCCTGGTGGGGTGATGCTGTGGAACACAACCTAGTACTAACAAGCAGCAAAATACTTTTTTTTATATATATTAGATTTTATTTAAAGAAAATTATATACATTTACACCATTAATATAAACTGCCACACCGGACATAACCAAGAGAAAAAAAAAAAAGAAACAATATCAATAATACATAATATGCAAACCAGAGTTTAAAAAAAAAAATATCAAAAATGCAAAAAAAAAAAATATTGGTGTCACCTCCCTGCCTGCTGATTGGACAGCGAAGTATATTGGTGTCACCTCCCTGCCTGCTGATTGGACAGGGAAGTATATTGGTGTCAACTCCCTGCCTGCTGATTGGACAGGGAGATTAATTGGTGTCACCTCCCTGCCTGCTGATTGGACAGGGAGGTATATTGGTGTCACCTCCCTGCCTGCTGATTAGACAGGGAGGTATATTGGTGTCACCTCCCTGCCTGCTGATTGGACAGGAAGGTATATTGGTGTCACCTCCCTGCCTGCTGATTGGACAGGGAGGTAAATTGGTGTCACCTCCCTGCCTGCTGATTGGACAATAACTGGAATGTCTGTCTCCCACACAGGTATCTCGTTTTCCTGCAAGTGAAGAGAGATTTGTACCACGGACGGTTGCTGTGTAAGACATCTGATGCAGCTTTGCTGGCAGCGTACATATTACAAGGTATGTGGCGGTGACTGCCGCCGGCTCCTTGTGTATGATTGGCCAATGCGGCTCAGTCTTTTACCTCCATACACATTTCCTGGCATCCTCTTATTTCCTCTGCAATCCACACGTTTGTCTCACGAGTCCAAACAGGAAAAAAAAAAAAATTCTATTGTTTTGTATCAACCTAACAGCTTTCTCCCTTTCACCTCCATTTCTGCCCCTGAAATAAAAAAAGAGGAGGGGCTAATTGATTTTTACGGGCAAGTAATACAAAATACGCATCGCAATCCGCCCAGTGAAAATGCACATGTAAACAGGACAAAAAAACAACAGCGAATGTTATCAGTCCATTTCCTGTCCTGGACGAATGTTTTTTTATGGATTTTAAAAGGAAAAAAAATAATGCATTTGGACACTAGATGGGGCTAAGTGTCCTATCAAATGAATTGGATGCTTAGCGCCATCTAATGGCCAAATGCGGTATTTTCAATTGAAAAAAAAAATCAATGAAAAACATTCCAGCTCAGGAAATAGCCTAAAAAAGTCTTTTTTTTTGCTCGATTTGCACAGAAGGAATATATGTTCACTGGGGGAATTGCTATGCAAATGTTTTTTTTTAAATACACCACATACAGTTTGTTGGTGAGTTGTGACCCGGGGCAGATTGAAGCTGAACTCAACGCAGACAGCTAGATGGACAATTGAACTGCATACATATTGCCAGAAGTATTGGCCCCGCCCTCCCAATCATGTGATTCAGGTGTTCCAATGTGTCTGTGGGAGCAATGATGCCCCGTCATGGTGCCTGTGGATGGAATGGTGCTGCAAGGGCCAAATAAAGGCAAGCAAAGGGCCATATCCATCCTACGAGTTGAGGTTTGGAGACCACTGGCATAGACTATTTTTTGGGCCAGAGAGAGAGTAAAATTCTGAGCGCCAGGCTGCCTCTGCACTAACTTGTGGGAAAGAACCAGTTACGTCCTTGCGGCTCCTTTGGGGGTAGTGCAACATAAAGGTTACATAACTTCATTCATTGGCCGTTTACACAATATTGCCAAAAGTATTGTCCCCGCCCTCCAAATCATGTGATTCAGGTGTTCCAATCCCCTCCATATCATGTGATTCAGGTGTTCCAATCTCCTCTATATCATGTGATTCAGGTGTTCCAATCCCCTCCATATCATGTGATTCAGGTGTTCCAATCCCCTTCATATCATGTGATTCAGGTGCTCCAATCCCCTCCATGGACACAGGTGTATACAATCCAGCCCCTAGGCATGCAGACGGCTTCTACAAACATTGGTGAAAGAATGGGTCGCTCTCAGGAGCTCAGTGACTCCAAGCGTGGTCCCGTGATAGGTGGCCACCTGGGCAATAAGTCCATCCATGACATTTCCTGGCTACTAAATATTCCACGCTCAACTGTTAGTGGGATTATAACAAAGTGGAAGCAACCGGGAACAACAGCCACTCAGCCACCAAGTGGTAGGCCATGTCACATGACAGGGCGGGGTCAGCGCATGCTGAAGCGCACAGTGCGCAGAAGTCGCCAACTGTCTGCAGAGTCAATAGCTAAAGACCTCCAAACTTGGTGTGGCCTTCAGATGAGCCCAACAACAGTGCGTAGAGAGCTTCATGGAATGGGTTTCCATGGCCGAGCAGCTGCATCCAAGCCTTCCATTACCAAGTGAAATGCAAAGCGTCGGATGCCGTGGTGTAAAGCACGCCGCCACTGGACTCTAGAGCAAGGGAGACGTGTTGTGTGGAGTGACCAATAATTTAAATGATGGAGACAGAATATCACATGACACACAATACAAATGTTATAAATGGAGTTGCAGTTCAATGAGTAAAGTAAGTATTTGATCCCCTACCAACCAGCAATAATTCTGGCTCCCACAGACTGGCTCTGTGCTCATGTGGGACACAGATTAGTCCCGTCAATGTAAGAAGGTTCTCCCAACGAGAACTCGTTATGTGTATAAAGGACACCTGTCCACAGAATCTCATTCTTCCTCACCATCATGGGCAAGACCAAAAGAGCTGTCAAAGGACGTCAAGATTGTAGACCTGCACAAGGCTGGAATGGGCTACAAGACCATCAGCGAGAAGCTTGGTGGGAAGGAGACAACTGTTGGAGCGAATATTCACAAATGGAAGAAATACAAAATAACCATCAATTACCCTCGGTCTGAAGCTCCATGCAAGATTTCGCCTCATGGGGTAAGGATGAGAAAAGTTAGGGATCAACCCAGAGCTACATGGGAGGAGCTTATGAATGATCTCAAGGCAGTTGGGACCACGGTCACCAAACCAACCATTGGTAACACAATACACCGCCATGGATTAATGCCTGCAAGGTCCCCCTCCTCAGGAAGGCACATGTACAGGCCGTTTTGAAGTTTGCCCACGAACATCTAAATGATGCAGAGAAGGATTGGGAGAAGGTGCTGTGGTCTGAGACCAAAATTGAGCTCTGTGGCATCAACTCGACTCGCCGTGTTTGGAAGAAGAAAATTGCTGACTATGACCCCAAGAACACCATCCCTACAGTCCAGCACGGAGGTGTAGACATTATGCTTTGGGGCTGTTTCTCTGCTATTGGCCCCGTCGCATTGAGGGGCCAATGGACGGGGCCATGTATTGTAAAATCTTGGGTGAGAACCCTTCTTCCCTCAATCAGAACATAGAAGATGGGTCGAGGATGGGTGTTCCAGCATGACAATGACCCAAAACATACCGCCAAGGCAACAAAGGAGCGGCTCAAGAAGAAGAACATTAAGGCCACGGAGTGGCCTAGCCAGTCTGCAGACCTTTATCCTATAGAAAATTTTTGGAGGGAGCAAAAACGTCGAGTTGCCAAGCAACAGCCAAGAAACCTTAAAGATTTAGAGAAGATCTGTAAAGAAGAGTGGACCAAAATCCCTCCCGAGATGTCTGCAAACCTGGGGGCCAACTAGAAGAGACGTCTTATCTTAGTTCTTGGTGGAGACACCCTTGTTGGCAAGTACAAAGTCATGTTTGCCTTGGGGATCAAATACATAGTTTAGTCACCGAACTGCAGCTCAGCTTAGCGATTGCTTATTACAGTGATCATCACAGTAATAAGCAATCACAGTGTAAAAGAAAAAAATTCTGATCAACTGCCCAGAGTAGTACAGTGTCACTATGGTAACCCTGCACTGCTCTGGTGACAGTATGTAAAAAAAAAAGTAAAATCTTTTTTTTTTTTTAAATCTTTAAAAAGATATTTACAAAAAATTAATTAATTTTTAAAATGTATGTAATTTTTTTTTTTTGCATACTGTCCCTAATCACCTCCGCAGCAGTCACAATGTCCCTAAACACCGCCGCACCAGTCATATTGTCCCTAATCACCGCCACACCAGTTAGTGTCCCTGATCATTTTTAGATGTGTAATTGATGCCCTTAGATAGCCTGAAGGTGCTCCTTGGATTTTGGGCCCCTCTCTGCGGTTATTCTGTGAAAGAGTCTAGCAGAATGTGTTTTGGGGTCTAGTTCTAAGTACTGGGGGGATCTGTACTGTCCTAACATTTGGGGGGATTTGTACTGTTCTAACATTTGGGGGATATCTGTACTGTTCTGACATTTGGGGGATATCTGTACTGTCCTGACATTTGGGGGATATCTGTACCGTTCTGACATTTGGGGGATATCTGTACCGTCCTGACGTTTGGGGCATATCTGTACTGTCCTGACATTTGGGGCATATCTGTACTGTCCTGACATTTGGGGGATATCTGTACCGTTCTGACATTTGGGGGATATCTGTACTGTTCTGACATTTGGGGGATATCTGTACTGTCCTGACATTTGGGGGATATCTGTACCGTTCTGACATTTGGGGCATATCTGTACTGTCCTGACATTTGGGGGATATCTGTACTGTCCTGACATTTGGGGGATATCTGTACTGTTCTGACATTTGGGGGATATCTGTACTGTCCTGACATTTGGGGGATATCTGTACTGTTCTGACATTTGGGGGATATCTGTACTGTCCTGACATTTGGGGGATATCTGTACCGTTCTGACATTTGGGGGATATCTGTACTGTCCTGACATTTGGGGCATATCTGTACTGTCCTGACATTTGGGGGATATCTGTACTGTTCTGACATTTGGGGGATATCTGTACTGTCCTGACATTTAGGGGGTATCTGTACTGTTCTGACATTTGGGGGATATCTGTACTGTTCTGACATTTGGGGGGTATCTGTACTGTCCTGACATTTGGGGGATATCTGTACCGTTCTGACATTTGGGGCATATCTGTACTGTCCTGACATTTGGGGGATATCTGTACTGTCCTGACATTTGGGGGATATCTGTACTGTTCTGACATTTGGGGGATATCTGTACTGTCCTGACATTTGGGGGATATCTGTACTGTTCTGACATTTGGGGGATATCTGTACTGTCCTGACATTTGGGGGGATATCTGTACTGTTCTGACATTTGGGGGGATATCTGCACTGTTATGACATTTGGGGGGATATCTGTACTGTCCTGACATTTGGGGGGTATCTGTACTGTTCTGACATTTGGGGGATATCTGTACTGTTATGACATTTGGGGGGATATCTGCACTGTTCTGACATTTTGGGGGATATCTGTACTGTCCTGACATTTGGGGGGTATCTGTACTGTTTTGACATTTGGGGGATATCTGTACCGTTCTGACATTTGGGGGATATCTGTACCGTTCTGACATTTGGGGGATATCTGTACTGTCCTGACATTTGGGGGATATCTGTACCGTCCTGACATTTGGGGGGTATCTGTACTGTTCTGACATTTGGGGGATATCTGTACTGTTCTTACATTTTAGGGCCTCAACAAATAAGATCATCGGTCAGTACATCAGGATTGATTGACTTTCAGATATATATATCCCATAGTTTGTGAACTCTATAACTTTCCTGCAGACTAAATAATAAACACTGATTTGTGTTATTTTCACCAAAGAAATGTAGCAGAATACATCTTGTCTAAAATTTATAAAGAACAATTATTTATTTGCAAATGTTATAACAAAAACCAGGAAAAACTTTTTCTTTTTCAAAATGTTCTGTCTTTTAATGTTTACATAGCAAGCAGTAAAAAAAAACACACCAAAGAATGATTAAATGCCACCAAAAGAAAGCTTTATCTGAAAAAAAAGTTATAACATATATCATATGGGTACAGTGTCGCATGACCACGCAATTGTCATTCAAAGTGTGATAGCGCTGAAAGCTGAAAATTGGCCTGCACTGGAAGGGGGGAAAGTGTCCGGACTGGAAGGGGGGTAAAAGTTTCTGGACTGGAAGGGGGGTAAAAGTTTCTGGACTGGAAGGGGGGGAAAGTGTCCGGACTGGAAGGGGGTGAAAGTGTCCGGACTGGAAGGGGGGTGAAAGTGTCCGGACTGGAAGGGGGGTGAAAGTGTCCGGACTGGAAGGGGGTGAAAGTGTCCGGACTGGAAGGGGGGTAAAAGTGTCCGGACTGGAAGGGGGGTAAAAGTGTCCGGACTGGAAGGGGGGTAAAAGTGTCCGGACTGGAAGGGGGGTAAAAGTGTCTGGACTAGAAGGGGGGTAAAAGTGTCCGGACTGGAAGGGGGGTAAAAGTGTCCGGACTGGAAGGGGGGTAAAAGTGTCTGGACTAGAAGGGGGGTAAAAGTGTCTGGACAGGAAGGGGGTGAAAGTGTCCGGACTGGAAGGGGGGTAAAAGTTTCTGGACTGGAAGAGGGGGAAAGTGTCCGGACTGGAAGGCGGGTAAAAGTGTCCGGACTGGAAGGGGGGTAAAAATGACCGGACTGGAAGGGGGGTAAAAGTGTCCAGACAGGAAGGGGGTGAAAGTGTCCGGACTGGAAGGGGGGTAAAAGTGTCCGGACTGGAAGGGGGTGAAAGTGTCCGGACTGGAAGGGGGGAAAGTGTCCGGACTGGAAGGGGGAGAAAGTGTCCGGACTGGAAGGGGGGTAAAAGTGTCCAGACTGGAAGGGGGGGAAAGTGTCCGGACTGGAAGGGGGTGAAAGTGTCCGGACTGGAAGGGGGTGAAAGTGTCCGGACTGGAAGGGGGGTAAAAGTGTCCGGACTGGAAGGGGGGGGGGAGTGTCTGGACTGGAAGGGGGGGAAAGTGTCCGGACTGGAAGGGGGGTAAAAGTGTCTGGACTGGAAGGGGGGTAAAAGCGTCCGGACTGGAAGAGGGGTAAAAGTGTCCGGACTGGAAGGGGGGTAAAAGTGTCTGGACTTGAGGTGGTGAAAGTGTCAGAGCCGGCCGGTGTAAAGGGGTTAATATATGTCTGGAGTTCACTATAATAATTATTTTGTATATTTTATTTAAAAAAAACGGACGAATGGGGGAGATTTACTAAAGCTGGTGGGTACAAAATCTGGTGCAGCTCTGCATGGGAGCCAATCAGCTTCCAGGTTTTATTGCCAAAGCCTAATTGAACAAGCTGAAGGTAGAAGATGATTGGCCGCCATGCACTTTTAGTAACCCCCCCCCCCCCCCCATAATGTGCTGCAGAAGTTCCATCTACTGCTAAACTGACAAGGAGGAGCAGGAAAAGTTTTGCATGTGGCCCTTTCCGGCTCAGCCTCAGAGTGGCCCCTGTGTGCGCTGACTCCTCATGTGTTGCTCTGGTGCCACCTTACCTGCAGGAAATTGAACTGCTTAGCTGTACTTCTAATCTCGGTGTCTTTCCTGCAGCAGAGATCGGAGACTATGATCCCGGGAAACACCCCGAAGGGTACAGTTCCAAGTTCCAGTTCCTCCCGAAACACTCTGAGAAGCTGGAGCGACGGATTGCTGAGATCCACAGGAGCGAGCTCAGGTGAGGAACGCGCTCTATGTAACTGACCTATCAATGGCCAGCCCCTGGATCTGTGCTCCTCCCCCCAAATCCCTTCCCAGGGACCCCCAATATTTTATGCTTTTCCATTCTTTTCTGAAGTTTTTATGCCAGTTACATATTAGCTTAGGGTCCTATTCTTCTTTTCCTGTTACTCAGGCAGGGTGGCCCCCACTGATGCAGAAAGCAGTGCTGATGTCATGACACCTGTGACACCCTGCACTCACTGTAAGTGCTCAATCTTCCATGTTAAAGTGTTACTAAACACCGGTCCCTGCATTCACTATATCCCCTCTCCAGGGGCAGACTGATAACGCATGGGACCCCTGGGCAATAGGGGATCATGGGGCCCCTATGTCCTCGCCCACACTCAAACCACACCCAAAAAAGCCTATGAAAGGTACCAAGGGCATCTCATGGGGCCCCCAACTGACCCTGGGCCCTAGGGCAGTGACCGAGTTCCCAAATGGTCAGTCCGCCCCTGCCCCTATCCCTGGACCCCGCATTCACTATATCTGCTCTCCTCGGACCCCGCATTCACTATATCCGCTCTCCCCGGACCCCGCATTCACTATATCCGCTCTCCCCGGACCCCGCATTCACTATATCCGCTCTCCCCAGACCCCGCATTCACTATATCCGGTCTCCCCGGACCCTGCATTCACTATATCTGCTCTCCCCGGACCCCACATTCACTATATCCGCTCTCCCCGGACCCCACATTCACTATATCCGCCCTCCCAGAGTAAATAGAACATGAAAATACAATTATTGTAGTAAATATAAACTGCTAAATCCCTTTTCTCATCAGCACTATATAGCAGTCTTGTGACTTCTATCAGTGTACAGCAGAGCACTGGTTAAAGATTGTAGGAGGAGCCTTCATTCTGCTCTAGGAGGCTGCAGAACCCCAGACCTCTGTCTGGAGAGTGCTGATTGGCCCTGTGCTAATCACATGCGCTCTCCCAAAACCAAAAAAAAACCCCTCTCTAGCAATCCAAAAAAAACCCCTCTCTAGCTCTCCCAAAACCAAAAAAAAACCCCTCTCTAGCAATCCACACCAAATTGAGCATGTACAGAGTGTCTCCACACTATGTGTCTTATCAGAAGAGAGGAGGGTGCTGGAAGAAGGGGAGGATCAGAGAAGACAGGATCAAACAGCCTTGTTACACAATGCGGAGGATTACCCCTTAGGTTCCCCAGTGAGTATAACAATCATGCATTCCCGCATCTACAGACTGATTGTACTGTTGGGGGTTCAGGAACACTTTAAGTGATTCTGGGTGTCATTAAACATGCAAGACTGAGGACATCTTGTGGCAAAGGAGAGGTACTGCCAAGAACAGGTCTCGATTCAAGCTAAACCCCAGTAATTCAGCTACTTTGTGACAAGTACAGGAATAGTAGGAGTGAGACGGATTTTCTTTGAAAACATTTTTCTACTTGTCACGTTGCATTAACTGGCATCAAATACAGACTGAAACTCATCCCTTTGATCTTCAGATGAATGAAACAGAGTAGGTACAAAAGTAACAATGTTACTTTGTATCTCTCTGTCTCCCGACTGATCGATGTTTATAAACAATGTTACTTTGTATCTCTCTATCCCCCGACTGATCAATGTTTATTCACAATGTTACTTTGTATCTCTATCTTCTGTCTGATCAATGATTATAAACAATGTTACTTTGTATCTCTCTATCTCCTGTCTGAACAGTGTTTATAAACAGTGTTACTTTGTATCTCTCTATCTCCCGTCTGACCGATGTTTATAAACAATGTTACTTTGTATCTCTCTATCTCTCGACTGATCGATGTTTATAAACAATGTTACTTTGTATCTCTCTATCTCCCAACTGATCGATGTTTATAAACAATGCTACTTTGTAGCTCTCTATCTCTCGACTGATCGATGTTTATAAACAATGTTACTTTGTATCTCTCTATCTCCCAACTGATCAATGTTTATAAACAATGCTACTTTGTATCTCTCTATCTCTCGACTGATCGATGTTTATAAACAATGCTACTTAGTTTCTCTCTATCTCCTGACTGATCAATGTTTATAAACAATGTTACTTTGTATCTCTCTATCTCCCGTCTGATCGATGTTTATAAACAATGTTACTTTGTATCTCTATCTCCCTTCTGATTGATGTTTATAAACAATGTTACTTTGTATCTCTCTATCTCCCGTCTGAACAGTGTTTATAAACAATGTTACTTTGTATCCCTCTATCTCCGTCTGAACAATATTACTTTGTATCTCTCTATCTCCCATCTGAACAGTGTTTATAAACACTGTTACTTTGTATCTCTCTATCTCCCTTCTGAACAATGTTTATAAATAATATTACTTTGTATCTCCTGATCTCCCCCCTGAGCAGTATTGATAAACTTTGTGTCAGACTTTTTCCTTTTTTGTGAAAATACAACAGTTTCTAGAGCTGCTATATTTACAGAGAAGTACTCTACATGCGCCCTGTGTGCTTCGATTATGTTTTGGGGCCTGTGTAGCACATCCAGTGTCCTCAACTGGATGAAATGCCATTATAACTGATTTTGGGGCTTGACATATAAAATGTGTTCCTCAGGGAAATGGTTTTATTGGCTATAGCAACCAAAGAGACGTTTTCCAAATTGATAATTGATTGATTGATTGACTAGGCGTCATATTGAAGGACAGAATCTGAAGAGCAATGTGAATACAAAGCCATTTTCCATGCAGTAGTTTATCCTTCGGCCCTTTTCTCCTTTTTTTTTTTTAGTGGCTTGTCCCCCGCCGCGGCAGAGCTGTGTTTTCTGAGGAAAGCTCAGACCCTGGAGACGTACGGAGTGGACCCCCATCCTTGTAAGGTACTCCCCCATTTTCCTCCATGGTATTTACCCATAATTCTCTCTGTGCCTCCCGTCTCTCCTAGCTCTCTCTTCCCTTCCTATGTCCTGTGTCACTGTCTTTCAGGATGTCTCTGGGAATTCTGCATTTTTGGCCTTTACTCCTTTTGGCTTTATCGTGTTGCAGGGGAATAAGAGGGTTCACTTTATAAAATGGTGAGTCTGGATCTGCCCTTCCCCTCCCCCACCCTTCCCCTTCTTTTATCCTATCTTTTACTTTCTGCTTTCTGTATTTTAATTATTATTATTAGGGATCTATTGATGTAGTACATGGAAAGTGAACCTGTCCTTCCTGCCGATTATATGAAAATAAAAGCTGAGACATCTGCTAACACCTCCAGTATCCAGAAAAGCCCCTAAACCTGACCTTCAGGTCATATTTAGGGGCTAAGCTGGACCCAACATGCCAAGCTGGTCCAACGTGCCAAGCTGGACCAATGTGCCAAGCTGGACCAATGTGCCAAGCTGGACCAACGTGCCAAGCTGGACCAATGTGCCAAGCTGGACCAATGTGCCAAGCTGGACCAATGTGCCAAGCTGGACCAACG